>NC_133658.1:464086570-464386570 GCF_037893015.1 Macrotis lagotis
TGGATATCTATAATCAATTTTGAATTGAAAAACTGTACAGTAGATAGAGAACTGACCCTAAAGTCTGGAGTACCAAAGTTCAAATTTGGCCTCAGATCTTACTAGTGTGTGTAGTGACTCAGGGCTAGTCATTAACCTCAATTGTCCTCACCAAAAGGACAAAAAAGGTTATACATTGGAACGAGAGTTGGTGAAAGACTTTGGTACAGATAATGGTATACTCAGTGCAGACTCTAAAGTGCAACCAAATATGCATTAATTCTCTGTTGCTTATCCTAATTTTGGGCTAACAATTAACACCAATAAAACACAGCACAATACCATTGATATGGGGGAATCATTGTTTACAGCAAATGAATCATTTTGAATACCATAGATAAGTTCACTTATCTATTGAAGACAACACAATTCTGATATGATGGCCATGTTCTTTCAATGACAAATGTATGCTTATCCAAAAAAACAATTTTACAAGGACTTCCAGGATAGAACCAAGATGGTGGCATAAAGCTAGCATGTTCCCAGAGCTTTTCCCTAAGCAATACTAAATGAAGCTTCTCCACAGACATTAAAGTTAGAGGTCCCATAAAAAAAAGGGAAAATATTGAAACAAGTTTTCAACTGTAGACATCATGGAGGATCTTCAGTGGATCTTCATTTTTCCCATGCAAAATATGGAAGTAAAGGCCGGAAAGCTAGCTGGAGGCTTTTAGCTCTAGTGCAGTCCAGGCCTTGGTGGCTAGATAGCAAACCTGCAGGAAGGGTCCCAACCAGAGACAAAGTCCTAAATTCTAGGAATACTAGGGCAAAAGACAGGACTGGGTTGGGAACAAACCTCTGCATAAGTAGAGCTTGAACATAAAGGAGGAAAGAACCTCTTCATAGACGATTCCTTGGCAAGCAATAAGCCAGTGATCAGATTCCAGCCCCAGGAAAAAAATTTGGGTCTGTGCTCCCAAAAAAACCAGAAGCAGAGCTCCAACAATCAAAATGAGCAAAAAGTTAACAAAGCCCTAACTCTTAAAAGCAATTATGTGGATAGAGGTGATAAAAATGTCACCTTTGAAGAAGAAAGCAGTGACAAATTACTTACTTGGGAAGTTTCAAAGGTGTCTATGAATTGAACTCAAATCTAAAACCTCATAGAAAAGCTTCAAAAAAAAGAACTTAAAAACAAAAGAAAAGAAGAAGAAAAATGGAAAAAAGAATTGAGAATCATGGAGGAAAATTATGAAAAATTGATCAACAAAATCTGATCCCTTAAAAGTAATAACTCACTGGAAAAATTTCAACTCTTCAAAAAATAAAATCAGAAAACTGGAATGGAATACAACTCAGAAAAAGTAAAATTAATGAAATGGAAAAGGGACATACAAAAAAAAATAATTGAAGAAAATAAAACCCCCCAAATCATAATTGGATAAATAGAAGCCAATAAAACTATGAAACACCAAGATTCCATCAAACAAAGTCAAAAGATGGAAAAATAGAAGAAAATGTAATGTATATTTTAGGGAAAACAAATGACCTGGAAACAGATCCAGGAAAGATAATTTACAAATCATTGTCTACTGGAAAGCCTAGATCATAAAAGAGAGCCTGGAAAATATCTTTCAGAAAATTAACTGGGAAAAACTATCCAAATATGCAAGATCAAGCAGACAAAGTCACATTTAAAAGAATGCACAGGACACCTCTAGAAAGAGAGCCCAGGATAAAAACTCCAAAGACCATCATGTTCAAATTCCAGAATTCTCAAATAAAAAAAGAAAGAAAAAGCACTGCAAGCAACCAAAAAGAACTAATTTAAATACAAAGGAAGCACAAGCAGAATTACACAAGATTTACCAGGATCAACATTCAAGGACTGGAAGAACTGAAATACAGTATTTCAGAGGGCAAAGGTTCTTGAATGATAACCAAGAATTTATTACCATGCAAAATTTAAAAATATTCTATTGGGGAGAGATAACCATTCAATGAAATAGAAGATTTCCAAAATTTCCTTATGAAAAACAGAATTGAGCAGAGAATTTGATCTTGAAATATAAGATCCAAGGGATGCATTAAAAAGGTAAACAGAAAGTGGGAAAAATGTTAGTCAAGAGCATTAATTTGCATACAACACTACATGGGAAGATAATACTTGCAACTTTTAAGAATTGTATTTTTCTTCGGATAGTTAAATGGTTGAATATAATATAAGGGATTGTATTTAGAGGATATGGGTATATTGGTTCTTGGCCTTCTATCAAAGATGATCAAAATGACATCACTATGTTTCAGAAAAATTACAGTGGGTTCACCTGTGAGTGACCAGCACAATAGAAGCTCAAGGTGCTCTACCACAGGGCTTGCAAAAATACTCTAGGCAGAAAACTAGAATGTTTACTCAAAACATATGTCTCACATTTCCTTTAACTTACTTTAATTCTGCTATGCTCATTGGGCTCAACATCTTCTCGGATAAGGGTACCCAATGGTGGGTGATCTTTTGAAAGTGTTTCCCATATCTTACAATCAATTGTAATTATATCTTATAATTTAAACTCCTTCCAGATTGTAATTATATCTTAATTATATCTACAATCCATAGGTGTCTCAGTACTAAGAGTACTTAAAGGCTCTATACTTAATTAAATCAGAAATGGACTTGACTTTACTAGATACTTAGTGGTTTGAAGTACCATGGGGCAGATGGTGGGAATCTACTAAGAAGGTTTGAAATAAAGAAAATAGGAAGTGATCTTAATTTAATCCATATTATAGCTAATGAGGGTTTAAGTACCATGACTGGGATGCTAATGGGGTAAGTGTTGGGGAAAACAGCTTACCTGATACATTAGTTGGGGAGGGCTGTAGGACTATGGTTGGAATACTATAAAGAAGGAGGAAGACTGGACATGAGTATATAATGAAAAAAATTTTTCTAAGCTTGATGCTTTTATTGCAATTGGAGGTAACATGCGGGAGGGGTACAAATGGTTCTTGAATTGATTTTGGCTTTGGATGATGCTTTGGCTCATGAGGTTTATTGGTCTATGGAAGGTAATTGAAAAGGGGTTAAGATGAAAAGTGATTAAAATTTGACGTGATTCATGACTCTTGAGAAGTGTATTTCTAATGATAGAGATTGATATGCAAAGGCAATTTGCAGATTAGGAAATCAAAGCTATTCATAGACATAAGAAAAAATTGTTCTAAATAGTTACTGATTAGAAGAAAGGCAAATTAAAGCATCTCTGAGGTACTACCTCATACCTCTCAGATTGGCCAATATGATCAGAAAGGAAATATTAGAAAGGGATGTGGGAAATCTGGGACACTAATGCATTGTTGGTGGAACTGTGAAATGATCCAACCTTTCTGGAGAGCAATTTGGGATTCTGCTCAAAGGGCAATAAAAATGTGCATACCCTTTGATCCAGATGCCACTACTGAGGCTATACTCTGAAGGGATCACCAAAAAAGGATAAAATTTCTCTTGTACAAACATTTTCATAGCAGCTCTATTTGTTGTGGCAAAGAATTGGAAATCAATGAGATGTTCATCAATTGGGGAAAGATTGAACAAATTATGGTAAATGTATATTATGAAGCACTATTGTTCTATTAGCAACCAGGATAGACAGGATTTCAGAGAATCCTAGAAAGACTTGCATGAACTGATGATGAGCGAGATGAGCATAAACAGAAGAACATTATACACCCCTAACAGCAACATTGGGGTGATGATCAACCTTAATGGACTTACTCATTCTATCAGTGCAATAATCACAGACAATTTTAGGGTATCTGTGATGGAGAATACAATTTGAATACAGAGAAAGAATTGTGGAGCTTAAACAAAGACTAAAGACTAAAAGTTGTCTTACGTGCTACATAATTTTGCTATCTCTAACGTTTTATTATTTCCGCAAGTATATGTTTTTTTTCCTTCTCAACACATTCAATTTTTTATTAATGCATAGCATGGAAACAATGCATTTCCTTTTGTGTGGGGGAGGGGGAGGGAAGGGGACGGGGTGGGGGAGAGAATGTGTAAAGTTCAAAACCTTACCAAAAAAACGATAGGTGGAAACTACCATTGTTTATAATTGAAAAACAAATAAAATATTTGTGTACATATATAAAAGAAAAGCAGATGAGTTTACTCTAAACTGTCTCAGCTTACTTTGACATACTCTAATTCTGCTATGCTCACAAAACTTAACCCTTTCTCTGATGAGGGCAGCATAAACTGGGCAGTCCCTGTGTCAGTGTCTCCAATAATGTGCAATCAATTTTAAGATTCTTAAGTGACACATTAAGAGTATCTCAGTACAGGGTGGCTAGGTGGTGCACTGGATAGAGCACTAGCCCTGCAGTCAGTAGTACTTTGAGTTCAAATCAGGCTTTCAGACACTTGATCATTACATAACTATGTGGCCTTGGGCAAGCCACTTAACCCCATTGCCTTGCAAAAAACCTTAAAAAAAAAGAGTATCCCAGTACTAAGAGCCCTTTAAGATTCTTATAGTTAACTAAATCAGTGTTGGACTTAATTTACCACTTTCCTAAACAAGGGGTTAAGTACCCTGGGTGGAGTTGTTGGGGCCAGGGAATTGAGATTCTTTTTTTTTTTTGCAAGGCAAATGGGGTTAAGTGGCTTGCCCAAGGCCACACAGCTAGGTAATTAATCTCTGAGGTTGGATTTGAACTTGGGTACTCCTGACTTCAGGGCCAGTGATCTATCCACTGTGCCACCTAGCTGCCGAAATTGAGATTCTTAAAGTTGGTTGGTTCCTGCCCTTCATTATCTAAGAAGAACAAAAATGATATCTCTCTATGTTTGAGACAAATTACAGTGTGTCCAACTAATGAGTGATCTGACCAATAATGAGCTCCCCCAGGTTAGGCACAAATAGGCCATGTGAACACTTGGAGTGTGTACTCTAAACTATTGGAAACTATGTTTCTGCTGAGCTGTTCCAATTCTGCTTCCTCATAGAGTGAAGCACCCTCACTGATGAGGGCATGCCATGTTGGCCAATCCTATGCCAGTGTTTCTCATGGTGTACAATCAATTCTAAAGTTCTTTAATGAAACCTTCAGGATGTCTCAGTATTCCTTCTTCTGACCCCCTTGTGAACACTTGCCCTGTGTGAGTTCTCCATAAAATATTATTTTTGCATGCATACATCTAGCAATTCTAACAACATGTCCAGTCCATCATAGTTACACACTCTATAGTAATGCTAGAATGATGGGAAGTTTAGCTCGACAAATGATCTCAGTGTCTGATATCTTCTCCTGCCAGGTGCTCTTCAGAATCTTTCTAAGACAACTTAAATGGAAGTAATTCAGGTTCTTGGCATGATGCTGAAAGACTGTACAGGTTTCATAGGCATATAGAAATAGGGTCAGCCCAATGGCTCTGTAGACCCTTCAGTTTGATAGTCTAATATCTCTTCTCTCCCATACTTCCTTTTGTAGCATCCCAAATACTGAGCTATCTCTGGCAATGCACATGTCAACCTCATTGTCAATGTTCATCTCCTTGGAAACGGACACTGCCAAGGTAAACTTGTCCACAATACTCAAAACTTCTCCATTTGGCATAATCAATGGTTTCCATATTTGGATGGTGTGCTGCTAGCTCTGTGTTTTCTTGGTGTTAATTATTAGACCAAAATTAGTAGAAGCAGTAGAGAATCAATCCATACTTTATTGTATCTCAGTTTCAGAGGCTGCATTGATTGCACATTCATCTACAAACAGAAGATTGTGCATCAACATTCCCTCCACTTTGATCTTGGATTGTAGTTTTGTCAAGTTAAAGAATTTAGAATCAGTTCAGTAGCTTGCCTTGAGGCCATGTTCATCCTTATTGAATGCAGTTGATAACATGGATGAAAATATCATGCTAAAAAATATAAGCACTGAGCCAAGAGTCCTGTATCTCTCTCAGCTTCACTTGAACTTTACTTTTAATGGAATTAAATGCTGCTTTACACTCCATTCTTTTAGTAAGAGAAGAATTTTCTTCATTTCCCTTTTGCAACTCTTTCTCCAATTGGTCAATTTGTTAATTCCATTTTTGTAAAAGTTTTCCCTTTGATCATTTGACGTTTTGAGAGAATGATTTTCTTTTTCATTTGTCCAATTGTATTTTCCAAGGATTTGTTTTCTTGTTGCAAGGTGTTAATCTTCTCTTGGGTTTCTTTTCCCAGATTTTTCAATTGATTTTTAAACTCCTTCCTGATTTCTTCAAGGAAATCTTTCTGTGCTGGAGACCAAATCATATTCTTCTCAGAGGTTCCACATCTCTCTGAAGTTTTCTTTGCCCCCCTTTTCCACTGGCCTTTTTACATTTTCCTAAGATCTTATTTTGGGGCAGGGGCTGGTTCACAGAGGTTTGGTATTGAGATCCCTAGAGGCTATACTCACTGAGTGTAATATCTCTAGATAGCCAGTAGGGGGTTTGGAGGCTTTTCTCACTGAATGTAATATTTCCTACTGGCCATTGGGGGTGATAGAGGCGGTAGTTACTATCCAGCCCTTCCTGTAAGTCCCAGATCATCTGTACCATGGCCATGCCCCCACTATCTGCTTGTTTCTCAGAGCAAATGTGTCTCCCACAGTGAAAGGCCCTGGGGCTGATCTCATATTAGTCTGGCTCTCCCGCCTGCCACACCCCTTATCCCAGAAGACAGACCTTGAGGTAGGTGGTGTTCTCCTCTCTTCTCTTTCTGGGATTTGTTGATAGGACTTGCATTAAGAGGTTTGTTTCACATTGTTTATGAGGGAAGATCAGGAGACCTTAGCATAGGACCTGGCTTCTCTGTGCCATCTTGGCTGGAAGTCTACATTAGTTTTGATTGAAAGCCTACCCCAGCTTCATGGCATTCCTTGTCACTTGAAGCACTCCAGACTTCAGTAAGATAACATTCATTTGCCTACCTTGTTTCACTTAAGATACCATAATTTGCTGAGTTCTCTCACAACAGGAGCTGTTTGTATCAACCACACTGTTGGATTCCTCACCAGCCATGGCAATCAGGCCAGGGCTGTGTAAACAGACAAGTTTTAGCTTACCCTTTCTAGCCTATTCCTTTCATCAAGAGGTGAGCAGTGTGATCCTTAAAATGAATGTTCAGTTACCCAGGGGGCTGTTCAATGTCCCTGTCCATTCATTGAAAAAATGATTCTATGGCCTGGGCCGCTTGTGTGCAGCTTTACGACGACAGCTTCCAGCATATCCGCACCTGTTGCTTCATTTCTTGCCTGTTGCCATAGGACTTGGAGGAATGCTTATGACTGATGTCTTTTTTTTTGGGGGGGTGCATCAATTGGATTTAAGTAAGATAGCATCATGAAATCAACTGCCTCACTTTCTCTTCCAAAGTCATAATAATCCAGAATAACAAGACAGAGTCAAGACAACTGGTAATGGTTTTAGATGTAGTGGGTGACCTTGATATCTTCGATGTTTTAAAAAGGAAAGAAGATAACCAAATTACCACTATCAAAAATATGATAGGTGAACTATACACCAATAAGATTGCTAAAAGGGTGAAAATGTTGAACAATCAATAAAGAGATAATGTGGAGCTACTTTGCCCAACTTTAGGCCAATAAATTTGTTAAGCTTAATGAAATGGATGATTATTTAAGAAAATATAAACTGCCTAGATTAAGAGAAAAAAGAAATAATAGACAATAGTCCCATTTCATAAAAATAAATTGAAGAAACCATCAATAAATTCCCTAAGGAAATGTATCCAGTTCCAGAGGGAATTACAAATGAATTCTACCAAACATTTTAAGAACAATTAATTCATATTCTACTTAAACTATTTTAAAAAATAGAAGTAGTTCTGTCAAATTCCTTTTATAACACCAACATGGTGCTGATACCTATAACAGGAAGAACCAAAATAGAAAAAGAAAATTGTAGAGCAATCACCCTAATGAACACTGATGCCAAAATGAGAGTATAGCAAGTTATTAATAAGATAATACACCATGATCAGGTAGAATTTATACCAGGCAGGCAGGAATGGTTCAATATTATGGAAATACTCAAAATAATTGACATATCAATAGCAAAACAACAGAAATAATATGAATATCCCACTAGATGATGAACAAAAGGCTTTGATAAAATATAGCATTCATTCCTAATAAAAACATTAGGGAACAGAACCAAGACGGTGGCATGAAGGCAGGATTTCCCTGAACCTTGCTCCCCCCAAAAAGTCCAAAAACTGTCAAATTAAAATTTAGAGTGGCATAATCCATAGAAAGACTGAGTGATACAATTTCCCAATACAAGACAACTTAGAAGTTCTGAGGGGAAAGTCTCTTTCACTGGGACTGGAGTGCTATGATGCAAGCATAACTGTAGCTCAGTCACAGGGCAGCCAGGTCAAGTTCCTAGATTCCTGGGGGTGCCTAGGTCAGTGGCAGAGGGGGCGTTTCCCAGACCTCCTTGCACAGGGATCACCAGGAACAGCTTGAAGACGTGGTGAGAGAACTCTGCTGCAGGAGAGTGAGTGCAGAGTGAACATTGGCCTCAGAGCAGACTTGTTGTAAGAACTTCCAGCAGGAATAGGGGAAGGCAGCCTGCACCTCCAGAGCACAGCCCACAGATGGCAAGGCGGTTAGGGTAAACTGCAGAGGTCTCTCTGCTCTCCCTGGGCCAGGATTCTGCTGTTTGCCCACACACAATGCAACCCAGGTTGCATTTTGGGCTCCATAGCTGAGAAAGGACTCTCCTCAGCTCCAGGGCGGAGGGAAGATCTGTCGTCATCCATATACCAAATCACAGGCAAGAGAGCAGTCAGAGCCTCTCCTGAAAGAGATCCCAAAAGAAAAACTTCCAGTAATATTATAGCTAAATTCCATAACTCCCAAGTCAAAGAGAAAATACTAAAAGCTGCCAGAAACAAACAATTCAACTACCAGGGTTCTATAGTGAGGATTACACAGGATCTGGCAGCATCTACATTAAGGACTCGTAGGGCTTGGAAAATGATATTCTAGAAAGCAGAAGATTGTGGTTTACAACTGAGAATCAACTACCCAACAAAACTGAATATCCTCTTTCAGGGAAATAGTTGGACTTTCACTGAAACAGGAGACATTCAAACTTTCCTATTGAAATAAGCGTAGCTGAACAGAAATTTTTATCTCCAAGTACAGGACTGGGGTGAACCATAGAGAGGGAGGGATGAGAAGCACTATGAGGAATTTAATGATGTTGAATTGTTTGTATTCTTATATGGAAAGAAAATAATGTTAACTCATATGATCATTTATAAGAGCCATTGGAAGGAGCATATATAGACAAGGCATAGGAAGGAGCTGAATATAATAGTATAATATAGTAAAAAGAGGGAGTCAGTGGGTGACAAAGGAAGGTATGGGAGGAAGAGAAAGGAGAGGAAGAAGGGGCTAAGGTATTTCACATAAGAGTCAAGGAAAAGCATTCTCAATGAAGTAGAATGGGGAAAGGCAAAGGGGGATGAGTGAGCCTTCATTCTCATCAGAAATGGCTCAGAGAGGAAATAAATTACACCCTTAATAAGGTATAGAAATCTATCTTACTCTAGAAAAAATGAGAAGAAATGGATGGGATGAGGGGGAATGGGGAGATGGAAGGGGGGAAATAGATGATAGAAGAGAAGAAAGATTGTGGGAGAGGGTACTCAGATACAACACACTCTTGAATAGGGACAGAGTGAAAGGAGAGAGAATAGAACAAATGAGACTGGGAAGGAATAGAGCAGAGGGAAATACAACTAGTTATAGCAACTATGGGAAAAATATTGAAGCAACTTCTTTGGTGAATTTATGATAAAGAAGGCACCCCAGAGACAGAGCCATTGGAATCTGAACACAGACTGAAGTATATTTTTTCTCAAAAATAAACCCTCTAGAAAATTTAGGAATAAATGGAGTTTTCCTTAAAGTAGCATCTATCTAAAACATCTACAAATATTATATGTCTTGGGATAAACTGAGATCATTTCTAATGAGATCAGAGGGGAAACAAGGTTGCCCATTATCGTCATTACTATTCAATATAGTTTTGGAAAGGTTAGCTCTAGCAATAAGAGAAGGAAAAAGAAATTGAAGGAATCAGAATTGGCAATGAGGTAGCAAAGCTTTCACTCTTTGCAGATGATATGATGATATACTTAGAGAATTGGAAAAAATCATCTAAAAACTCATTGAAACAAATAACAAATTCAGCAAAGTAGCAGGATATAAAATAAATCCACATAAGTCATCAGCATTTCTATGAATGAACAACAAAGCCCAAGAGCAAGAAATGCAAAGTGAAATTCCATTTGAAGTAATTGTAAAAAACTTTAAATATTTGGGAATCTACCTCCCAAGTCAAACCCAGAAACCATATGAACACAATTATAAAGCACCACTCAGCCAAATAAATGCAGATCTAAATAATTAGAAAAATGTAAATTGTTCATGGTTAGGTTGAGCTAATATAAAAAATGACAATTCCACCCAAATTAAATTACTTATTAAGTTCCATACCAATCAAACTATCAGATAACTGTTTTACAAAGCTGGGACAAATGGTAGCAAACTTCATCTGGTGCAACAAAAAGTCAATAATAGCAAGGGATCTAATGAAAAAAATGTAAAAAAAAAGATGGCCTAGCTCTACCAGATCTAAAGCTATACTATAAATCAACATCCATCAAAACTTCCTGGGACTGGTTAAGAAATGGAGTAATAGTTTAGTCGATTAGTATATATTAAAAAAAATTACAGTAAATGGCTACAGCAATCTCCTGTTTGAGAAACCTAAAGATATCAGCTTCTAATATAAGAATTATCTATTTGACAAACATTTTTGGGAAAACTAGGAAATGGAATGTCAGGGACTAGGCATAGATCCATATCTCACACTCTATACCAAAATAAGGTCAAAATGGGTACAGGATTTAGACATAAAGAGTAAGACTATATGTAAATTAATAGGCAAAAAATATTTTATTAGATTCTATGGAAAGGGGACAAATTTGTGATCAAACAAGAAATAGAGTACCTTATGAACTGCATAATCAGAAGGAAAACAGAAAACTAGGAAACAATCTTCATAATAGCAGTACTTCTCTAAAATATATAAATTGCATCAAATTTATAAGATCACAAGTCATTCCCCAATTGACAATTGGTCAAAAGATAGGAAAGGACAGTTTTCAAATGAAGAAAATAAAGCTATATGTAATCATATGAAAAACATGCTCCAAATCATTATTGATTAGAGAAATGCACATTGAAACAACACTGAACTATCAACTCATAATTATCAGATTGGTTAAGCTGAGATAGAGGGAAAATTATCAATGTTGGGGAGGATGTGAGAGGAGTGGGACAATTGATATATTGTTGGTAGAGTTGCGATATGATCCAACCATTCTGGAGAGCATATGGAATCATGCCCATAGAGCAATAAAACTGTTCCTTTGACCCAGGAATATCAATTGTAGGCCTATATCCAGAATCACAAAAAATGGGAAAAGTCTCTCATGTTCCAAAATATTTATAGCAGCTCTTTTTCATAGTGGAAAAAAAAATTGGAAATTGAGGGAATGCCCATCAATTGGTGAATGGGTAAACAAGTTATGGTACAAGAATACTAAGGAATATTATTGTTCTATAAGAAACCATAAATGGTCAACATCTAGAGAAGCATGGAATGAGTTACAGGATCTGATGATGCTGATCAAAGGAGAGCAAAACCAAAAGAACAATGTACACATTAGCAACAACATCCTGAGATGATCAACCTTGAAGAAAGCACCTCCTCTCAGCAGTTCATTGAGCTAGGATAACCTATTATGGATAACACTATCCCCATCCAGAGTAACAGAAACAAAACAAAACAAAATGAAAGAAAAACAAAAAATATCCCTTCAGAATATGATGAACACTTTATAAAAATTATCTTTATTTTATCAAAATAACTAAACTGTAAACATGTTTATCAAAAATCTGTATATACAATGTTAAACTGACTGTTGGCCACTGAGGAGAGTGGGGTGGGAATGAAGGTCTAAGGAACTTTTTTAACTTAAAAATATACATATGCATATGGATGAATGTTAAAAAACTTTAATAACTTGCATTTGGAAAAATAAAATATCAATTTAAAAAAAAGGGTGGACCTGCATACTTGTCCCTGAAGTAACATCATAGATATGTTCATTTGAGATGTTGCAGTGTTCACTGTTGTGTATGAAGGATGTAAGTATCCCAAACAAAGGAGGACCTAAGAAGACTGACAAGACCATGATTAGTGGGATTAATATGGGAAGGAGCCAATGGAGTATATGAGTAGACTAAAACCCACTGGACCAAGTGTCAGCTGATTTTTCCCAAATAAGTGTGGCTCTGTCAGCCAAATTTTCAGCAGCATCCTGAATCAATCCAGACAGATTAACATAGAAATAGTATTCTTCTTTGCTCTCAGTTGGTCTAGTCAGGTCCCATCTGTTTTGCAAGCTGCTAGGGAATGCAGTTGATCTTGAATTTTTAGAAGGCTTCTGGCCATATCATCAAGACTAGCCTGAAGGTTTTGTGATAGCTGCTGAAAGTAATTCAGAGAAGTTGTGATGCCACTTACTCCCATGTCCATACCAGAAAGGATGCCTATAGCCACTAAGAAAGGAATAAGAGCAAGAGCTCTTCAGCACCTTGCTTGTGTTTTAAGGGTGACAGAAATGGAATGGTTGTTAGGAGCTACCTCAGTGTGGGTGAGAGGTAGACCAGGGAACAAATACATATCCAGTTGATGGTTAGACATAGGTATGCAGTATTCTCACAGAGGAAGAAGATCCCATCTCCTCTCAAGCATACACCAAGATGGAGAGATAAGAGGTAAGCAAACTCATTCCACTCCCTGTGCCAAAGTGAGAGAGAATCTGCAAGGGCTAGAACTGTCATGGGTCTTGACCAGGGACATGCCCATGTGCTTGGTATATTGGGAAGGGGATGAGATATGGAGGCCCCCTTGAGTGGAGGTATGGTTACAGATGCAACAGTCTTTGGTAAGGGTCAAGAGTGTGTCAGAGAGAATAGGTGTGCTAAGCAGTGAGTACAGAAACTGTTAGAGGGATTTATGTCCTACTTGGAGAGAATCATGAAAGTGATAAAAGTGGTGCCTGCTTGCTTTTGGTGAAGAAGAAAACAGCAGTTTTGAGTTAGTCAGGGCCCTTATCATACTACATCTTTAGAGAGGTGGGCTTGTTTTTTCAACCAGTGTATATTTTGGATTCAGGGAAGGCAAGGTAACCTATTGAAGGTGTATGTAGGCTTAGCATGCAACCTGTTTGACTGCCTTGTCAGCTCTATCATTTTTAGCTGCCACAGAGGTGGACATGCCCTCATGGCCCTTATAATGGATCACTGCCAAAGGAGAAGAGGAGGTTGTGGCAGAGAGGAGTTTAAGAATTAGGTCAGCATTAGTCAACAGAGAGCTTTGGAAGTAAGGAAATTTCTTCATGTACACATAGAGGCATGAGAATGTAAAATATGGAAAGGATATTGAGAATCTGTGCCAATATTAATATAGTTTCCTTTTACTGGAATGAGAGCTTGAATTAAGGCAATGAATTCTGCTCTCTGTGAATAAGTCTGTAGAGGAAGAGGAAAGGTCTCAATGAGAGATGTGGAGGATACAATGGCATACCCTGTTATCTACTTCCTATTTACTAAGGAGAAATTTCCATTGATGAACCAGTAATCATCAGGATCTGGAAAGGGAATGTCAGAAATATGATGGAAGGACATAAGAAGGTCAGAGAAAGCTTTGTGATTGGACTGTGAAGGGGAGGAATCAGAGGGTAGTG
The DNA here is from genome assembly GCF_037893015.1 of Macrotis lagotis. NCBI lineage: Eukaryota > Metazoa > Chordata > Mammalia > Peramelemorphia > Peramelidae > Macrotis > Macrotis lagotis. The sequence continues at coordinate 464,100,439 of NC_133658.1, forward strand.
GGAGAGTCAGAAAGACAGAGAAGGAAAATAACCATAGAATCCTCATATGATTGCAGAAGGGAGGGAATTAAGATCTGTACCTTTAAATGGGAAAGGATATTCCTGCCCAATATAGGCAAAGGACAACTGGGAACTACCAGTAAAAGGATGAGTAAAAGTGGAAGCCCCAACAGAATAGTGTAAAGAAATTGAGTCCCTCAATCCCCTAATTGAAATAAATGAGTTCTGGGTGGGGCCTTAATATTCCTACAGGAGAGAGAAGGTGGTCCCCATGTCTAGGAGACAAGATTTTGCCTCACCTGCCACTTGCAGAGTTACCCAAACTTCTGCTTCCATTATGAGTTCAAGGGCTGAGGCAGAGCTTAGGCACCATCAGTCATCCATATTCAAACCCAAGACAGCAGAAAGGTTGTTAGGAGTCAACCAAGGTCTTCCTTTTCAAGGAAGAGAGGTGTAGTCTGACATCCAGTGTCCTTTTTTGCCACACCTTGAACAAGATTTGGAGGGGGGATCTGAGATTTAGCATTGAGTTTCTCATTGTTCTAACCTACCATATTTAATAGTAAGCTCTGAGATTATTGCCCTTATTAAGTGTCCTTCAGGGTCTTGAGACCCATTAATGGCGGAGGCTAATATCTGGAGAGATTTGGTCTGCGATATTGCTTTCTCTTAATCCCAATTATTAAAAATCAAAACTCCATATTGACCAAGTCTCCTATAGATGTCTGGGGGCCAACTTCCATCTTCTTCAGCTTTCTATGCATTTCAGGGCCTGACTGAGAAATGATGTGGATATTTTAGAAAATAATTCCTCCAGGAGATTCAGGATTAACATTAGTATATTTGTTCATAGCCTTTTTATGTCTGTTAAGGAATGTTATACTAAATCTCCTTAACTTTATCAACGTTGACAGCTTTTCCAGCTGCAATTTGCAGGCCAGTCACCAGGCAAGCAATCATGCAATCCTTACCATGAAAACCTTGGGAATATTGGCAGTCCCATTTAGGGTCTTCCCAAGGGATAGCAGTTGTTCCTATAGGACTTTCTATGAAATTCTGTCTTTTTAACTTGTCTGAATTATCCTATGCTGCTTTCCAAACTCTTTCCTTCTCATTAAGAGTCATACAAGTGGAAAAAAATAACATAAAGGTCTCTCTAGGTCAGGTCCTAGAATAGAGTAAGATAGTGAAATTCTTTACAAAACTGAGAGGGATCAGTAGAATTGGAACCAAGTTGTTTTTTCAATCTGATTGAGGTCAGCAAAAGAGAAAAAGACATCAAATCTGATAGGTTCACCCTCAGGACCCACTACTTTGTGAAGAGAAAGGACAGAAGAGGGATGAAGGGGAGGCTGAAGAGGAGGTGAAAGAGGAAGCGAAATTGTGGTGGTGAAGAAGGCAAATTATTTGAGGCTGTAGGAGGAAGAATAGATATTTAATCCATATTTAGTGAAAGACCTGAGGTGGAATCAGGTAGAGGAGGAGGAGTGTGAGGAGGAAAGTTGAGTGGGAATGAAAGAAGGACATCTTCCAGAGGATCATCTGGAGGAGTAGTGGAAGGGACTGGGCTGTCTGTTGTACCAGTTTTGAGAGATTCACATAGGGAGGGGTACCATCTTAGTTCAAGAAACAGCTGAACATATGGAATCCATTTGTGTTGACTCTGGCACAGGTTATTATGGTCAATGAGAATAACATAATCAAAAGTCCCCTCAGGTGACCATACCTCCCCATTATCCAAATTATATGGAAGTCACTATACAGTGGAAATAAAGATAACTTTTTAAGTTTGAATTAGGGATCTATTTGTTTCAGATTTCTGTAGGCACATCCCAGTGAAGCATCTGGAAGTCATTGGGGTCTCCATAGAGTATATGCTTTGTTTGGGGGTTAGAAAATCTTACTTAAGTGAGATTGTGCATTGTTTGGAGTTTCTATGGAGGGTTAGGACTCTTGTCCTTAGGAAGGAATAGTCAATGGGGCTTTACTGGGCAAAGGTGAAACTCAGACCTGGAGCATTCAAAATAAAAAAAAGAATCCTTCAGAATCTGATGAACACTACATTCACTTTTAAAAAATATCTCTTATGTATTTTTTTTTCCTTTAATCCTAATTCCTCATACTGAAAATGACTAATCTGTAAATGTGCTTAACACAAATATGTATGGAAATATTAACCTGACTGTTCAGCAGAAGGGTGGGTGAAAGGAAATTTTGTAACTTAAGAATATACATAGGCATATGGATGAATGTTGAAAAACTTTGATAACATGTATTTGGAAAAATAAGACATCAATAAAAAATGCTCCAAACTGAAAGCTGAATTTGAAGATATAATATTATAAAAATGGAGTCAATGGGTGAAAGGGAAATGTACTGGGAGTAAGAGAATTGGCTAAGACATTTCATGTAGCTTTTGCAATGGAATGGAAGGGGGAAAGGTGAGGGGGAAAGGAAGAAGCCTTCATTCTCATTGGAAATAGGTCAGAGAGGAAAGAGCATACACACTCAATAGGGTATAGATATCTAGAAGAAAAAGGAGAGAAGGGGGATGGGGAGAGGAGGGGGGATGTGGATGATATAGGAGAGGATGGTCAGATATAACACATCTTCTTTTTTTACTTTTTTGCCAGGGGGTGGGATTGGGTGTCCTGTCCAGGACCACAGGACTGGGTGACCTGTCCAGGACCACAGGACTGGGTGGTTGCTTGGTCTCTGGGGTGGGATGTAGGTTTGGAGCCTCTTGGCCCCAGGGCTGGTGCTCTTTCCACTGAACCACCCAGCTACCCCACAGCACATTTTTGAAGAAGGCCAGAGTGAAAGAAGAGAGAAAAATATAATAGATGGTAGTGGGGAGGAATGGATGGAGGGAATTACAATAAGTAACAGCAACTGTGGAAAAAAATGGAAGTAACTTCTATGATGGGCTTATGATAAAGAATGTGATCCACCAGAGACGGAGCTGATGGTATCAGAACACAGACTAGAGAACTTATCGAATGATGTCAAAGAGGGAGCACAATACAGATATGGGGGGACAGCCAGTACAAATTCATCACTCAGAGGCAAGTTTTTTTCTTTTGTTTTTTTTTGGCAGGGCAATAGGATTAAGTGACTTGTCCAAGGTCATGCAGCTAGTTAATTATTCAGAGTCTGAAAGTTACATTTGAACTCAGGTCCTCTTAACTCCAGTGCCAGTGAACTATCCACTGTGCCACCTTGCTGCCCCTTAGAGGCAAATTTGTTTAAGACACTGATTGTGATATCACAAAATGTTAAGTTCACTTTCTGTTTGTTCCATCATTCGTGATGATTTTTTCCCATTTGAAATAAAAGCAGAAAGTAAATGAATTCTCTTATTCAGTATTAATTATTATATGGAACTTGAATAAAAGCATTGAAACAATTAAAAATTAAAAATACTTTTCAACATTGATATAATTAGAATTATTCATGTGGTTTTTCGGGTTATGACATGTTTCTCTCACACATAGAATGTGTAACTAAACTGATCAGGTTTTCTTAGTATAATAGAAATAACTTAGTTGTCATTTCTAAGTTTGAATATCCTTTTATGTTTTATCTACCCTATAAGAATATAAACTTCTGGAGAATTAATAATGTTTTGCTTTATTCTTTCTGTGTCTATAGAATTTAGCACAAGAGAGTAATTACTTAGTAAGTACTTAATTTCTTTGTTGGATTCATTCATTTGGTGGAGCTATGGCTCAGGATATCATAATATCTATGATAATTAAAGAAGTGATAAGAAACATGCTTGGAGCTATTTTATTTTCTTATCAGCTAAACTTAGTCTTCATTTTGCATCTTGAGAGAAGAGAGACCAGCAGTAGACTTGGCCTATGGAACTTTCTTGACTCTACTACTTATTCCTTATGTTACATTCATTTAACTTCTCTGTTGCTCATTTTCTTCTTCTATAAAATAAGAGGAGAACCAGCTAACCAAGTCCTAACCCTGTGAGTCTTTGAAAATAGGAAAATATTTAACATAAAAGGTATTTACTTTCACCTATTTTCTCTCTCTCTCTACTTTCTACTCCTTGATAGAAGTAATCAGAAAAATCATGACATTTCTGCTTTTTCTTCCACTTTTACTTCATTTATAAAATTTATTCTTTGAACTGACATATTATAAAGCCTGATAAGGTAGGTAGAAATGAAAGATTACATGTTTCTAATCATCCTCATGTTAAGATAGACTCATCAAGGGTAAAGACTGTAACTGAACCAGGCCCATTCTTTCTTTTCTCTCAAAAATTTTTTTTCTATATTTTTATTCTCCAATTTATTCTGCCAATGTACTCTTGCTTACCCTTGGAAGATCCATGTGAAGATTCTGTTACACCAAGGTTAGAAAGGACCTGCAGTGTAGGCTGGGCTGCAAGGGAGTGAACTGGTTCCAACCATCCAGGAACAGTCCATTGGGCAGTGAGAGAGGTCTCCAGGGTTGACACCCAGGGATTGACAAAGACAGATTGGAAAGTCAGCAGGAAAACTCTACCTCACCAAGTTGAGAGGGGGAACCCAGTTCAGTGCAGACCTCAGCAGCAGACTGAATCCCAGTGATCCAGAAACAGACCTCAAAGCTACCCAGCAACTGTTTCTGGAGTACTCACATGGATGGTAAGAGTGCCTGGGAAGAATGTAGAGTTCTCTTTGCTATCCCTAAGGATACTCCATTGCTTCCTCCCTTGTCAGATCTAGGTTGCAATCTGGGGTTCCAGTCTCAGGAAAAGAGTTAGAAAGACAATATAGCTCACTGCCTTAGTAGAATGGGGGCTCTCTGACAGTTCCTGGGCAACAAAAGAATACTTCTGGTTACCTACAGTCCAAAGAACAGATTAGTCATAGCCTCTCATAAGACCTTGGAAGAACTGAAAAATAGCAGGTCTCTGGAGGTATCTCTGAAAAACAGCTGCAAAAACCCTCAAAAGTTTGGGGAAAGTGAGACATTCTGTAAGGAGAGTCTCATCAAATTAAAGAGTTAAAATTAAATCATAAGTTGGGGGAATGAAACAACAGAAGGAAAAAAATCTGACTGTAGGCAAATACTTTGATCCTATGAAGGATCAAAATACCCGCTCAGAAGATAAAAAAAGTCAATGTTTCTGCATTCAAAGCCTCTAAGGAAAATATGAATTGGTCTCAGACCATGGAAGAGCTCAAAAAAAGATTTTGAAAATAAAGTAAGGGAGATAGAGGAAAGACTGAGAAAAGAAATGAAAGTGATGGAGGACACTCATGAAAACTGAGTCAGCATCTTGGTAAAAAGAGATACAAAAAATACTGAAGAAAATAACAATCGTAAAAAGTAATCTAAGTCAAATCAAAAAAGTGATCCAAAAGGCAAATGAGAAGACTGCCTTAAAAAAAGCAGAATTGGACAAATAGAAAAGGAAATGCTAAAGCTCTCTAAAAAAATAATTCCTTAAAATATTTACTAGAGCTAAGGAAAGTTGATGACCTTGTGAGAAATCAAGAAACAATTAAAAAAATGAAAAGAAATTAAAAACCTAGAAGAAAATGTGAAATATCTCATTGGAAAAAAAACAACTGAACTGAAAAATAGATCTCGGAGAGATAATTTAAAAAATTCTCACATCAGCCTGAAAGCCATTGAACTAAAAAAAATAATCTAGACATCATTTTTCAAGAAAATATTTAAGGAAAAGTGCTCTGATAATCTAGAAGTAGAGGGTAAACTAGAAATTGAAAGATTGATTTCCTTCTGAAAGAGATCCCCAAATGAAAACTGCCAGCAATATTATAGTAAAATTTCAAAGCTCCTAAGTGAAGGAGAAAATACTGTAAGCAATCAGAAAGAAACAACTCAAATCTATTAGAACCACAGTCAGGATATTACAAGATTTAGAGCTTCTATATTGAGAGATCATAGGACTTGGAATATGATAATCTGGAAGGCAAAATAGCTTGGATTGATAACAACAATCAACCATCCAACAAAACTGAACCTAATCTTTTAGGGGAAATGATAGGCATTCAATGAAATAGGGTACTTCCAACCTTTCCTGTGGGGAAAAAAAAAACAGAGCTAAATAGAAAATTTGATCTTCAAATATGTCTCAAGTGAAGCAAAAAAAATGGTAAATGGAAAAGGTAAATCATAAGGGAATAAATGATGATGAATTGCTTATATGACTGCATAGGAAATGATACTTACAATTCATAAGAACTTTCTCATTTATTAGGGCAATTAGAAGGAGCATAAATAGACTAGGAAAAGGTGAGAGTTGAATTTGAAGGAACAATATAATAAAAAGATATAGTTAATGAGTGAAAGAGGATTCTACTGGGAGAAAGGGAAAGGAGAGTTAGATTAGGGTATGTTATTTCATTTAAAAGAGGCAAGAAAAAAGTTTATGCAGTAGAGTGGGAGAGGGGGGAAAGGTAAGTGAAAGGCATTCCCAATGAGATCAGAGTTGAAACTAGGATGCCCATTATCACCACTACTATTCAATATTATATTAGAAATTCTAGCTTCAACAATAAGAGAAGAAAAATAAATTGAAAGAATTAGAATAAGGAAGGAAGAGACAAAACTCTCACTCTTTGTAGATGATATGATGGTATACCTCAAAAGTCCCAAAAAATCATCAAAAAAACCCCCTAGAAATAATTTGCAAATTTAGTAAGGTCACAATATATATAATAAACCTTCATAAATCTTCAACATTTCTATATATGACTAGTAAGGTACAGCAGAATCAGCTAGAAAGAGAAATTCTATTCAAAGTAACTTCAGAGAATACAAAATACCTGGGAGCCTACCTGCCAAGGCAGACTCAGAAACTTTTTGAAAATAATTACAAAACACTTCTCACACAAATAAAATCAGATTTAAATGACTGGGCAAAGATCAACTGCTCAAGGATAGGCTGAACTAACATAATAAAAATGACAATTCTACCAAAATTATACTACATGTTTAGTGCCCTAACAATCAAAATTCCAAAAAATTACTTTAATGAGTTAGAAAAAAATGCAAGTAAATTCATATGGAGAAATAAAAAGTCAAGAATTTCCAAGTATTTAATGAAAAAAAAACTGCAAAAGAAGGTGGTTTAGCACTACCAGATTTAAAATGATATTATAAAGCCTTAGTCAACAAAACTATCTGGTATTGGCTAAGAAATGGAGTGTTGGATCAGTGGAATAGACTAGGTACAATAGCAGGAATTGATTCTAGTAATCCTCTGTTTGATAAATACAGAGTCCAGCTACCAGGATAAAAACTCTCTCTTCAATAAAACCTTCTGGGAAAATTGAAAGTTAGTATGGCAAACATTTGGATGAGACCAACATATCACACCCTATACTGAGATAAGATCAAAATGGATACAGGATTCAGAAATACAAAACCCAATATTTTAAGCAAACTAGGAAATCAAGGAATAGTTTACCTATCAGATATATGGAAAGAGAAGCAGTTTATGACCAAGGAAGAAATGGAGAACATCATTACAAATAAACAAGATAGTTTTGATTATATCAAATTAAAAAACATTTGCACAGGCAAAACCACTGTAACCAAGATAAAAAGAAATATAGTAAATTGTGAAACAATTTTTACAATTAGTATTTCTGACAAAGAACTTATTTCTAAAATATATAGATAACTGAGTCACGTTTTTAAAAAAGACATGCCATTCCCAATAACAAATGGTCAAAGGATATGCAAAAGGCAATTTACAAATGAGGAAATCAAAGTGAACTACAGTCATATGAAAAATTGCTCTAAATCACTAATTATTAGAGAAATGCAAATTAAAGCATCTCTGAGGTATCACTTCACACCTCTCAGACTGACCAATATGACCAGAAAGGACAATGAGAAATGTCGTAAGGGATAGGGGAAACCTGGGGCACTAATACATTGTTGGTGGAGCTGTGAACTCATCCAACTTTTCTGGAAAACAATTTGGAATTATGCCCAAAAGGCAATAAAAAGGTGCATACCCTTTGATCCAGCAATGCTACTACCATACTCTGAAGAGATTATAGAAAAGGGTAAAAATATCACTTGTACAAAAATATTCATAACAGCCCTGTTTGTGGTAGCAAAAATTTGTAAATTAAGTGAATGTCCTTCAATTGTGGAATGGTTTAACAAACTGTGGTATATGTATTTAATGTAACACTATTGTTCTATTAGAAATCAGGAGGGGTGGTAATTCAGGGAAGCCTGGACAGATTTTCACTGAACTGATGCTGAGTGAGATGAGCAGAACAATGTACACCCTAACAGTACCATGGGGGTGATAGTCAACCTTAGTTGACTTACTCATTCCAAAAGTACAAAAATCAGGAATAATGTTGGGATATCTGCAATGGAGAATGCCATCTGTATCCAGAGAAGGAATTGTGGAGTTTGATCAAAGACCAAAAACTATTATCTTTAATTTAAAAATAATTGTTTTATTATGTAATTTTGTCATCTCTTACACTTTATGTTTCTTCCTTAAAGATATGATTTCTCTCTCATCACATTCAATTTGGATAAATGCATACCAGGGAAGCAATGTAAAGACTAACAGACTACCTTCTGTGGGGGGTTGGGGGGAGGGAAGCAAGATTAGGTGAAACATTGTAAAATTCAAAATAAATAAAAATCTTTCTAAAAAATAGCAATGTGAAAGAAGTCTGAAAAAATATGAAGGAATCAGATTGGGAAAGATTTTAAATGCCAGCATATTTGATATTTGATCCTTGAGGGAATAGGGAGCCCTTAATTCAACCGAGTTTACTGAATAGGGAGATGACATGGTGAGATCTGTACTTTATGAAAAAGATTGGCAGGTGAATTGAAGCCATATAAGAATGGGGGAGAGACTTGAGCTAGGGAAATAAACAGTAGGATGTTAGGTGATGGGAACCTGCCACAGGGTGGTGATTCTGAGTAGAAATACATATGCAAAAGATATTGTAAAGGTAGAAATGACCAGACTTGGAAACATATTGGACCTGTGGAATAAGTGCAAGAGAGAAGGAGAAGATGACATCATAGTTACAAGCAAGGGCGTAGTGGAGCCTCCAACTGTTAGAGGAAAGTTTTGGAAAAAAAACCCAATGATTTTGCCAGTTGATAAATATAAATATGTAGGTTTCAGAAGAAATAAAATCTATCTATAATCATATGAAAAAGTATTCTAAATCACTATTAAATAGAGATATGAATATTAAAACAACCCTGAGGTACCACTTCACACCTATCATATTGGCTATTGTGAGAAAAAAGAAAAATGATAAATGGTGGAGAGAATGAGCGAAAATTGGGGTACTAATGCATTGTTGGCAGAAATGTGAACAGATTCAGCCATTTTTGAGAGCAATTAGGAATTATGTCCAAAGAGCTATAAAATTGTGAAATAACACTACTAGGTCTATAACCCAAAGAGATAATAAAAAAATGGAAAAATAACCACATGCAGAAAAAAATATTCATAGCAAGTAATCTTGTGGTGTGAAACAATTGGAAACTGAGGTGATGTCCATCAACTGGGGACTGGCTGAATAAATGATATTATATGAATGCGATGAAATATTATTTTTCTGAAAGAAATGAAGAGAAGGAACATTTCAGGAAAAACCTGGAAATGCTGAATAAAGTGATCAGAATCAGTAGAACACTGTACACAGTGACAACAACATCATTTGATGAGAAAATATGAGTTTTAACTTCTGTCAGCAATACAGTGATACAAAAATATTTCTAGAAGATTTGTGATAGAAAACTCCTTCCACAACCAGAGAAAATGAATTCTAAATGCAGATGAAAGCATACTATTTTCCCTTTTAAAAAGTACTTAAGTACTTTGCTTTTTCTTTCTCATGGTTTTTCCCTTTTTTTCTAATTCTTCTTTATTGGATTTGACTAACAAAAAATATGTGTAACAAGATTGTGCATGTATAACTGATACATGGGAGGGAAGGGTGGGAGGAAGAAAGTTTTTTAGAAAGCAATGTTGAAAACTTTCATTACACATAATTGAAAAAATAAATAATAACTGGATTTTTAAAGGAGCATTTTGTGGCAAAGTTAACAAGTTCCATTTTGAACCTGCTGAATCTGAGTTTCCAAAAGGACTTTAATTGCCCTGTAAGAATTAGTAAATGTCCTGAAAGGCAATTGGTAAAATGAGACTATAACTCAAGAAAGAGGCAAAAAGCTAAATATTTATATCTGAGAATCATAAGGACAGGGAGGACAATAGAACTTTTGGAAACTAATGAGTTTATCTTTTGAGGAAGTATTGAGAGAGAAGATAAGAAGACCCAAGACAGACTGGAAAATACCCACATTTGGTAAATGTAACTAAGATGAATACTCAGTAAATTCAATACATAATGAGAGCTCAGTATACTTGGTGTCAAATGTTAAAGATGCAAAGATAAATATAAGAAGGGGAATGGGTGACACGGTGAATAGAGTTCTAGTCCTGGAATAAGAAAGTCTTGAGTTCAAATGAATACTTAACAATATTAGGAGAGATCTAGCAAGTAAAGATTGGCTATTAGATGATGAATTTTTTCGGCCCCAAAAACTTATGAAACCATTTTCTTAGTCATTAGACTGGAGGAGTACTGTCCCTTCCCCATTAAAATCATAAGATTTGGGATTTTTGTTTGCCTGTTTGTTTCTTAAATGTTTAAGCACTTTCTGTTCAATAATGATACCCATGCTAGCTGTTGTGTTGAAAGGGTAGTGCTAGGGTCAAGAAACAGTCTTGTTAAACATGTGTAAAATTTTTTCTTCCAGCACAGATTGTTGACTTCTCTGCCAATGATAGTCTCTGAGAGTTTCCTAAACATATAATAAGTTGCTTCTTATATAGAAGATATCAGTTAAAAGGTTTTTAAATGTAATAGGTGTTTTGTTTTGAAATTTTTCAAATCATTTCTTCCCTGAAACTGAAAGATTATTTAAGGTACTTAGTGGAATGATATACAACAGAAGCTCTCTAACAACTCACAAGTGATTATCCCATCCCACAGGCACATATATGCTTTATTTAATTCAATAAATAATTTGAAGTTACTATAAAGTATGTAGCATCCTATACAACCTTACCAAATGGTATTATTAAGAAGTATTAGCTTCTTGAGCTTTATTGAGTCACTCTAAATAGGAAAAGTAGAGTAATTATATTACTCTGATTATTCCTTTCCTTTGATCTCTATCAACCGAATATCCTTCTAAATATAGCATTAACCTATAGGCTACTGGGGTGATTTTCATCTTACTTGAGAGAATACAAAAATATCCAGAGTATATTCTATTCTGCTTAGAAGATCAAGGGAAATAAGAGTAAGAGGCAAATATGTTGTCTTTTTCATGCTGTATTTTTTTTCTCGCAAGGCAATGGAGTTAAGTGACTTGCCAAAAGTCACACAACTAGGTAATTATTAAATGTCTGAGGCAACATTTGAACTCGGGTCCTCCTGACTCCAGGGCCAGTGCTCTATCTACCTCATCACCTAGCTTCCCCTCATACTCTATTTTTAATATTCACTAACTTGACACTTTTCAGCTTTAGTTTTAAAAATATTATAAACTATAAAGAATAAGGGCTTAAGAATGGACATGAGTTTTTTAAATGTTAACTAATCTTTCCATTAAGTGTGAATTATATTTAATTTTTCTGAAAACTAAACTTGTATGCCTGTTTTATGTTAAAGAAAATAATGAGACATTATTCAAGTTGAGATATTTAATCATGATGAAAGGAGGATCATATTTCAGATTCCTTTAAAATTTGTACTATATATTCAAAGTGCAGTTAGGTGGCATAGTGGATAGCATGCCAAGATTTGGAATAAAGAAGACTCATCTTCATGAATTCAAATCTGATCTCAGTCACTTACTACTGTGAACCTGAGTAAATCATTTAGCCCTCAGTTTTTGGCTCAGTTTCCTTATCTTTAAGATAAACCGGAGAAAGAAATAGCAAACCGCTCCAGTATATTTCCCAATAAAAATCCCAAATAGAGTCACAGTTAGGAAATGACTGAATAACAGCATATACTTAATAAATGTGTACCTCACTTTAAAAGTGAACAGACTAAACTGTGTCTAAGTTACATCAATGTATCAAAGTAAAAAATTCTATGGAAATAATTACCAAACCATTTTTTAGGCATTATATGCAAAGCACCTTGCTGCTTGAAATTTCTCCTTTATTAGCTGATTGTTTTGATATTATGTCAATTACAGTGAAAGTGGTAGTAATTAATGATTTTGGAATTTATATTTAAATGGCAATTTTATAAGAGAAATCACTTACTCTTTTTTTTTAGGTTTTTGCAAGGCAAAGGGGGTTGGCTTGCCCAAGGCCACACAGCTAGGTAATTATTAAATGTCTGAGACCAGATTTGAAGAAATCACTTATTCTTTCTGTAAACCTGTAAACATCATGTAAAATCATAAGTATTTAAAATCTTCCACTACATATAGTTTTACAAATATATATATATATATGTATATATATATACACATACATATACATACCAATCTCTCTTCATATTTGTATTCATCTAAATACTACTGAATGCTCAAGGCACATTTGTACTTTGGGACAGTATCTGCTCAAAACCATAATTTTTCAAACCCTTCTGGTGTGTTTCTGGTTACCAACCATGAGACACATAATTTCAAAGCAAAAGATAATTGATTTAAAAGTACATCAAATAAATTAAAATAGTCTTTACTCATATATATCTATATATCTTTGGCATCATCAGGTAACTTATGGGTCTGTAGCATATAAATACCAATGAAAAGTTGCATTGTTAGTGCCAGGACCATAAATTTACTTGGCTGATGTCACCAAAAGAATTTTTATTTTAATTTTCTTAACAGAAGTCTGGTCTCTGCTTAATATTCTCTCTCTCTCTCTCTCTCTCTCTCTCTCTCTCTCTCTCCCTCTCTCTCTCTCTCCCTCTCTCTCCCTCATTTCTATTCCTTGTTTACTCATTCAGCTAATGGACATCCTCTTGCTAGATGACTCAGCTTTCAAGTACATCTCCATGTGATTATGCTATGCTATTTCTTTACTTACTGTTCTCTGGTACTTTCTGTTGGAATAAAGGCACTAGATGGCCTTTTCCTTACAAGAAGACTATGTAGACAGAGCACTGGACTTAGAAAAAGGAAGTCCTGAGTTCAAATAATGTCCCAAAGCAGGATTAAATTGTGAAATAACTTACTTGTGTATCTAAATTTTCTCAACTGTCAAAAGGGGAAAGATAGCACTTCCCTGACAAGGTTACTGAGAAAATATATAGTGATTTATGTGAAGTACACTGTAAACCATTAAGCACTGTAAAAATATTAGTTTCCCCCTGGATTTCTAGTCTTTTGCACCATATAGCCTTTCTGAAGCATAAAGTCAGCAAAAGTCAGGGTAGAATTTAAGCTCTACCCTTTCTTTTAATTCTGCTCCTTTTGGTGACCTTTGGTTCTAAGATCTTAGTGTGCAAGAAACCTCAGAGTATCTTTAGTCATTTGCTCATTTTATAAATGGGGAAACTGTGGTCCAAGAAATTTGTGATTTGTTGTAATATCACCAAAGTAAGAAGCATCAGAACCTAACCAGTCTTTAATCCACATCTCTTCAAAGCAGGCCAAAGATGTCTTAGAACAATACCAAGTATCTATGTGATTCTATGCTGATAATGAGCAAGCCATTGGGCTCTTTGAGTCTCAGTTCCTCATTTATAAAATGACAGAGGAAGTATTAACTGCAATATTGCTATCATAGGTTTGTTGTGTGGTTTAAAATAGATGATATGAATAAAGTACTTTACAGAATTTAAAGTACCATATGATTGCTGATTTTCATTGCTTGCTAAAAATTATTCATGCTGATTCTAGAAATTATATTTGAAATATCAATTAATCAAATGTCATTTATTGTTGGTCCTTTATTTTTGAAGAGGACAAATGACATCACAGAGTGATGTCTTGACTCATTTGTGAATTAGATTCAAGGGAGACAGAGTTTCACAAACTCAGTAACCTCACTCTTTCCAACATCCTTCCATTCCTAGCTAGCTTTTGCTAGTTTGCCTCATCCTGAAGTCACTCAGTTTTTGATAAGAACAATCACTTACTTTTTTGTAACATTTTTACTGAATCTTGTTTTTCTGATTCTGCTTACTTTACTCCATTTTGAATGCCTTTTTCTAATTCCATGTTTAGATAGATTTCAACAGTCATTTTTGTAAGACTTAGAGTTCCAATTTTCTCCCTCTCTCACTTTCTCCCCCACCCAAAACAGCAATGCATATATACAATTGAGCATGTTCAATTTTGTTAAAAATTGTTTCCATATTAGGCACAGTGTGGAAGAAGAATCAGAACAAAAGAAACTCTGAGAAAGAAAAGAAACAAATTTTAAAAAGTGAAAATAGTATGCCTTGGTCTTCATCCACATTTCATAACTCTTTCTCTGCATGTAGGTTACATATTCCATCACAGATCTTTTGGAATTGTCTTTGGTCACCATATTATTGAGAAGAGTTAAGTCTACCATAGTTGATCATCACACAATGTTACCTTTTCTGTGTACAATCTTCTCCTGGTTCTGTTCCCTTCACTCAGCACCAGTACATGTTAAGTCTTTCCAGGTTTTCTCATATCTGCTTGCTCATGATTACTTACAGAATATACTCCATCACATTAATATATATACCACAAGTTAGAAAAATCACTTTCTCTTGGAAGATGAGTGGGATATTCCCTTTTAAAAGTTAATATTGCAGGGGTGGAGTTACTATTCAAGGCCCTGGAGTTAGGAGTACCTGAATTCAAATCGAGCTTCAGACACTTAATAATTACCTAGCTGAGTGGCATTGGGTAAGCCACTTAAGCCCATTTGCCTTGCAAAAATCTAAAAAAAAGTTAATATTTCTTCAGGGCTAAAAATCATTAAAACAAAGACAGACTATTATTCTTAGACTAGTCCTAGAAGAAAGACAGATAGAGACCTTGCATTCCAAGCCATGTACCTTCCCAATTTTGTTGGGGGGGAGAGAAGCAGTGGACTATTTCCAGAGAGACCTTGCATTTTTAGTCACCTGTTTGATGATAAAACTATTTTAACTATGAAAACAGTAGATTGTTCCCATGAGAAAAACTTTGCATTGCAATGAAGCTCATAAGACTCCTCTTGTTTGATGATAAGTAGACTGTTACTTCAATAATACAGTTATAATTCTGAAGGTTATTCTCACCACTTGGATGGTGAGGAAATATTTTGTGAAAACCCTTCATTCTTTTCTTTGTTGTTGGGGTAGATTTTCACAAGTAGAATGTAACTCTGAAGACTAACCAATGAGTAAACAGAGAGGGGCATTAAGAAGGAGGAGGGGAATCTCATTAGGCCATATGATCTTGCTTGATTGTCAATTTGGGCCAGTTACTTGATCTTCACTACTTTTGTGAGACTTGGAGTGTGCCCTTTTCTTGAGAAAAGTCAAAATAAAATTTCCTTTTATGTTCATAGGAGTCTATATTTTTAAGTGGATTTTTATCCCACATAAAGATAAAAGAAAAATTCATATAATTTTCAAATAAATAAAAGGTGTTACAAAAAAACATAGAAGGAAGATTTCCCATTTAGCATGAAGACAGGTGTGTGGAAAGTACAAATGCAGTCAACTCAAAACGATGATTCAAAAGTTTGGATTTAAGGTTTTGGGCCCTGAACTACATAATACTCTGCCTGCCAAACTGAAAAGAGCCTGCCATAGCATAGATAGAGCTTCTTTGCCCTGGCTGGTTCATTTAAGTAATTACAAGTGTTCTTGTAACTAAGAAGCTAGCTAAATGTCAGCCCAAATAAATGTTACTAAATTTGTGAACCCGTCAACTTGTTACCTTGCCTTATACTTGTTACATTTTCTTTTAAACCAACACAGATCTCTTTGCATGGAGAAGAAAGAATTCTTTTGCATAAAATAACAGTTTTTTTGGTTTTGTCCACATTTTTAAGAAAGAGAATATTTAGTATAAGATAATTACCACATACAATTTAGGAAATCAAGAGGAGATGAGTCAGGCATCCTAATGAATGTTTGGTTTTCATTTCATATATAACATACTATTATCTCAGACAGTCCTTTTAACAGTTTAGCTTGTCTTAGAAGATAAGTTTTACATATCAAATGAATGAATAGTATTTGATGTTTTCTCCACATGAGAAAGGCACTTTATTCTTCAGGTTAACTTGACAAAGAAAATGTTATGCACTGAAAGAGCATGAATCATTGCACCTGAAAAAGTTTCTTAAGATATTTCCAGTCAAAGGAAGACAATGAAGCTTTCATCTCTCCTGAAGTACTCATATCAACAACATGATTTTGAAAAATAACATTCTGATTACCTGGGTTTCAACTATGGATTTTATGTCCCAATTTTAGCAAATAAATCTTTTCCTATTCTATAAGGTGCCCATTCAAGGTTTTGGGTGTTTTTCCCCCATTCTTATTTTTAATTAAATAGTACCAAAAGATGTATACTACTTTTTTTTAGGTTTTTGCAAGGCAAATGGGGTTAAGTGGCTTGCCCAAGGCCACACAGCTAGGTAATTATTAAGTGTCTGAGACTGGATTTGAACCCAGGTACTCCTGACTCCAGGGCCTGTACTCTATCCACTGCCACCTAGGCACCCTTATACTACTTTTTTTTTAATTCAACCAAAGTCAAGGAGAGAAAGAGTTCCCTATTCCCAAAGAAAACTGCATTTCTTAATACCTAATGAATTCTGGGAATCACCACAATTGTGCTAAACACTATATGAACATTTATGAACCAATTTCTTGACTTCCCTTTAAATACTTGTCATTCAGCATTTGTGTTCTAAGTACAAACATTAGAGAGTGCCAAACTTTCTGTGACACTATGGGGCATTTCCAGAAAATTTCTGTGTTTTGGGATCACAACTTGATGGTTGAAAGAAGGTCTGAAGCCTTTAATTGGTGTGGGATTCCAAGTCATTACATTTTACATTTGGAAGACATTGATGTTTAATTAGCAGCTAATACCCAGACTTCTCTGCCAGGCTTAATAGGCTGGAATGGATTGAAATGGATTAGGAGTAAAGTATAGTTCTGTATGCAGAAATCCAGGCCTTCTTTGATCATACTTTCATTTAACATTTAAAACAACTTCAAAAAACACTAAGCAAAAATATAAAAATTCTCTCTTAAAATTCCTCAATAGTCAACAAAGTTGACTTTTTTAGGCATAGTTTCTTTAAATGAAATGGAAATATTCTTTAAAAATGAAAATAAAATTATTAGTGTGGATAGAATCAATTACTAGACTGTGTCACATGAGAATACTTCTTAAGTACGATTGGGACTAAAAAATAGAGAAAAATTGTTATATTTTTACATATTTGTTCAGTAAGTACACTCACCTGCTTGTAGATTCAAGTTGTATCACTCTTCTTATGCCTTCTGATTCTGAATATGTGACCTAAATCTCTCTCTTGAAATCTATCCCGATATCACCAACTACCAATGCATGCTACACTGGAATCTTAGATTTAAAATGTTCAAATTGGAGTTCATTATTCACTTCCATCAGTCAACTTTCTCATTCAAATTTCTTCATTTCAGTTTTTGAGCATAGCTGTCCTTTCAGTCACCTATGTTTACAATCTTAGAATCATCCTTGACTCTTCTTTCTTTCTAATCACTCAGATTTAATCATCTACAAAAGCTCATCTATTATACTTCATGCAATATAATTCATCCTTTTCTTTTTCTCCTGCTCAAATGGTTGCTACTCTAGACCATGCAATCTTCCTATCTCTTAAGTGGACAACTGTAATAGCTTCTGAATTGGTTTCCCAGTTTTAAGTCTCTTTCTTCTTCAATTATCTTTCATATCCTTGCTAAATTAGTATTCCTGAGGCATCAGTCTCATCATGCTCTGTTTCTTAAATTTTGCAGAATAGTGATAGGAGGAGCCTAGATGGTGGGAAAAAGGTGGGGACTTACCTCAACTCTCCCTCAGATCCCTCCAAATACCTTTAAATAATGACTTTAAAGAGATTCTGGAGTGGCAGAATCCACAAAAAGATAGAGTAAACAATTTTCTAACCCAAAACAAATGTCTTTCCCACCTGAGTGAGAGTGGAGCACAGTCCAGAGCAAACTGCATTTATGCAGACCCAGCCATAGTAAACCAGGAGCACGACTTGGGTTCCACTGAATCAGCAGTAGCAGAAGCTACTTCCAAAGCAATCTATTCCAAGTCAGTAATGGAATTAAACAATTTATCAGAAGGAGATTACAGGGGTCTCTTTGCTAGCAGTGAGGCAGGACTCCATTGCTCTGTCCATACTCATAGCTGGGTTGAAGTCCTAGATCACAGTTCCAGGGCAAGGAAGAACAATAGCACAACATAGCTTGTTGCCACAGGGGACCCTCCTTGTAGTTCAAAGAGTGTTTGTGTTTTTGTCACTCACAGACCAGAGCACAGGCCAGGACAGTAGTAAAAATATTAGAAGAACTGAAAACATGAAAGTTCCCAGAAAAATCTCTGAAAGCAGGTGCACAAAAATCTAAAAGCTTAGGACAGTGTGCCTTCTATCTTGGAAGCAGAGCCCTGCTTTGACAAAGAACTAAAATTAAGTCATAGGCTGGGGAAATTAACAAATAACTGGTGAGGAGGATGGAAACTCTGACCATACAAAGTTACTATTGTACCTAGGAAGATGAAAAGAAACATTCAGAAAAAGATAAAGGAAAAGCAACTGCATCCAAAGCCTCCAAGAAAATATATGAATTAGTCTCTGGTAATGGAAAAGCTCAAAAAAAGGATTCTGAGCATCAAGTAAGGCAATAGAGGAAAAATTTGGAAGAGAAATGAAAGTGATGCAGGAAATTCATGAAAAAAAAACAATTCAACCACTCTAAGGATGAATAAAAAATTACTGAAGAATTTTTGGTCCCTTAAAAACCAGACTAAGTGAAAAGGCAAAAAAATACAAAAAAGTCAGTGAAGTGAAGAATACCTTAATAAAGCAGAATTGACCAATTGGAAAAGGAGGCATAAAAGTTCACAATTATAATTAAGCAAATGGAAGATGACTTTAAAAGTAATCGAAAAACAACAAAATAAAAAAAAAAGAATGAAAAATGGGAAAGAAAAGATATGTTAAATATTGAAAAAAAACTGACTTCACAGGACAAGATAGCAGAGAGAAGACAGGCACTGTGTTAAGTGCTCTTAGTTCCCCTCAAAAGTAACACAAAAGAAACCTCTTAACAGAAATTTGATCACAAAACCCAGAAAGAAGCTAGGAGAAGGACACCTACCAACAAGGTCTGTCTCAGGGGACCATGGATGAACTGGGAGCAGAGACCAGAGGGCCAGCACAGGGACAGCAACTGGGGAAAGCCAGAGGATGGGACTCAGGGGCAGTCACTTTGGTGAGTGGCAGATGCAAGGATCAACTTTAGCCACAAACTTATGGCCCTGGGAGAGGAGGGTTGGGAGGGTGAGTTCCAGTGCAGAGAGTAAGAGAGCACTCCTGGAAACCTACCAGCTGGGCAAGGGAACTGAGCTCCTTATTTTCATCTGAGCCCTCTTCCCAAAACAAAGGGTTAACAACCCCCAGCCCCTCAGGCTCAGGTGTGGACAACAGAGTTTACTCAGCTGAAAGAGAGATTAACTCCCTCCCCCCAGAGCTCAGCCCATTGTTCAAGGTCAACTCAGACCCTGCTGCTGAGGGCCTCAAACACTCCAGAGAAAGCAACCAGTGACCACTCCTGGCCAGCCCTTATAATTACTAAGCCAAATGAACAAAGCCTCTAGGATCATCAAGAGCAAATCTCTGAGAGCCAGCACCCATCAACACAAGATCCTAGGAAGATGTAGAAAGGCTAGAAGCCCATGGAGAAATACATAGAAGCAAAAGATCTGAATCTAGAGATATAAATTGGTCTCCAGCCTAGAAAGACTTTCTTGAAGAAATCAGGAAGGGGTTTAAAAATCAATTGGAAAATTTTCAAAAAGGAACTCAAGAAAAAATTAACACATTGCAAGAGAAAATTAACATCTTGCAACAAGAAAACAAATCCTTGGAAATACAATTGAACAAATATAAAATGAGTAATTCTCTCAGATCATTAATTTGGAAAAGCAAAAAGAAAATAATTCTCTCAAAACTACACTTAGTCGAATGGAAAACCCAAAAATAGAACTGATCAACTGGAAAAGGAGATACAAAAGGTAAATGAAAAAAATTCTTCTCTAAAAAAAAGAAGGGAATTAGTAGAAACTAACGATGACTTCATGAGATGACAAGATTCTGTTAAACAAAACCAAAAAATAAAAAAAGAAGAAAATGTAAAATACCTCTTCAGCAAAACCACTGACTTTGAGAATAGATCAAGAAGGGTCAACCTGAAAATTATAGATTTTCCTGAAAACACTGAAGAGAAAAAAGGCCTGGATTTAATATTACAGGATTTAGTGATTGAAAATTGCCCCGATATCATGGAACCAAGGGGGAAAATAGATCCTGAAAGAGACTGTAAAATGAACACACCAAGGAATGTTGTGACCAAATTCAAGAACTATCAGACTAAAGAGAAAATTCTGCAATCAGCCAGAAAGAAACAGTTTAAATACCAAGCAGCCATAGTAAGTATTATGCAGGACCTGGCTGCATCAACATTAAGGGATCAAATGGCCTGGAATGAGATATTCCAAAGAGCAAGGAAGTTGGGAATGTAGCCAAGAATCCACTATTGAGCAAAACTGAGTATTCTTTTCCAGGAGAAAAGATGGATATTTAATGAAATAGGAGACTTCCAAAATTTCCTGATGAAAAGAACCGAGCTAAATAGAAAATTTGCACATCAAATAGGAGCCTCAAGAGACATATGAAAAGGTTAAACAAGGGTAAAGGAAAAAAACCTGCTATTTAATAAGATGAAACTGGCTAAATTACTATCTGGGAGAAAGACTCTAATAACTCTTAACCAGAAGTGATGGACACTCATAACTTTTCTGTGACTCAGATAGAATGATTGAAAAACAATACCTCTTTTAAAAGGGGGACAATAAGGAGATGGGAGGATGGAGGAGATTGAATGGGGTAAATATTATTACATTAAGAGGTACAAAAGACCTATTAGAATAGAGTGGGAGAAGGGAGTAGGTGAGAAGCACCTGAATCTGCATCTAATCAGACTTGGCTTAAAGTTAACCTACACACATAAACACACAGACACACACACACACACACACACACACACACACACACACTCAGGAAAGTTAAGAAACTTGTCTTACCTTTCAAGTACTGAAAGGAGAAAACGGGAGGGGGATGGAGAGGAGGAGAAAAATGGAACTAACAGAAGAAAGGGAAGGAAGAAGGGGAAAAAGGAAAGGGGAAAGAAATGGGAGGGGTGGATATAGGAGGGCAAACACACTGAAGGGGGTGGAATTAAGAAACAAAACACTAGGGAATATGGATAAAGGGGGAAAGGGGGAAAATGCACACAGAGGGAAGAGAGCATGGAGGGCAATAAAGAGGTAGTAATAATAACTTTGAATGTAAATTGCATGAATTCTCCATTAAAACCTAAGAGAGTAGCAGAGTGGATTAAAAACCAGAATACTACAATATGCTGCTTACAAGAAACTCATTTAATGCAGAGTGATACATATAGATTAAATGTAAAAGGTTGGAGCAAAATATGTATTGCTTCACCTGAATTGAAAAAAAAAATCAGTGGTAGCAATCCTTATATCAGACAAAGCTGCTACAAAAGTAGATATCATTAAAAGAAATAAGGAAGGAAACTGTTTCTTCCTACAAGTTAGTATAGACAATAAATTAATTTCAATACCAAATATGTATGCACCCATTGGCATACCATCCAAATTCATAGAGGAGAAGTTGAAAGAGCTACAGGAAAAGATAGACAAGAAAACTCTACTAGTGGGAGACCTCTATCTCATGCTCTCAGATTTAAATAAATCTAATCATAAAATAAACAAGAAGTAAGTCACGGTTATGATAGACTAATACAGGAAATTGAATGGGGATAGAAAGGAACAGATTTTTTTTTTCTGCAGTACATAGCACTTATACAATAATTGACCATGTACTATGGTATAAAAACCTAATGATCAATTGCAGAAAGGCAGAAATAATAAATATATCTTTCTCAGATGATAATGCAAATAAAACTCAAATGAAATATTGGACCAGGGAGATATAGACCCAAAGCAATTTGAAACTAAATAACCACAGTTTAAAAATGAGTGGATCAAACATCAAATTATAGAAAGAATTATTTCATCCTAAATAATGACATTAATGAAACAACATACCAAAACCTATGGGATTCACTCAAGGCAGTTGTCAGGAGGCATATTATATCTTTAAATGCTTACATGAATAAATTAAAGAAAGAGGAAATCAATGAACTAAATATGCAAAATAAATTAGAGAAAGGAAAAATTAAACCCCCCCAATCAAATATCAAATTTGAAATTCTAAAAATTAAAGGAGAAATTAATAAAATCAAAAGCAAGAAAACTATTGAAACTAATAAATAAGACTAAGAGCTGGTTTTTATAAAAAAAAACAATAAAATTTATAAACCCCTGGGAAATCTGATTTAAAAAAAGAAAGAAGAAAACCAAATTGCTAGTATCATAAATGAAATAAAGGTGAACTTACCACCAATGAGGAGGAAATTAAAATAACAATTTGGACTTATTTTGCCCAACTATTTGCCAATAAATTCGACAATCTAAGTGAAATGGACAAATATTTACAAAAATGTAAGTTGCCAAGTTTAAATTAAGAGGAAAGTAAAAACCTAAATAACCCTATCTCAGCAAAAGAAAATTCTACAAGCCATTTTTGAGCTCCCAAAGAAAAAATCTCCAGGGCTAGATGGGTTCACAAATAAATTCTTTCAAACATTTATGGAAAAGCTTTTTCAAATTTTATATAAACTCTTTGGAAAAATAGGTGAAAATAGAATTCTGCCTAACTCTTTCTATGACAAATATATGGTGCTGATCCCTAAACCAGGAAGAGTTAAAACACAGAAAGAAAATTATATCCCTGGTGAATATAGATGCAAAAATCATAATTAAAATTTTAGCAAAATGATTACAACAAGTTATCACTAGGATAATACATTATGATCAAGGAGGATTTTTCCCCAGGAATTCTTGATTGGTTCAATTTTAGGAAAAGTTTTAGTATAATTAATTATATCAAAAAGAAACCTATCAGAAATCATGATTACATCAATAGATGCTGAAAAAGCTTTTGACAAAATACAACACCCATTCCTACTATGAATACTAGAAAATGTAGGAATAAGTGGATTGTTCCTTAGAATAATAAGCAGTATCTATCCAAAACCATCAACAAGCATTATATGCAATGGGGATAGACTAGAGGTATTCCCATTAAGATTGGGGTGAAACAAGGATGCCCATTATCACCACTACTATTCAAATTCATATTAGAAATGTTAGTTTCAGCAATAAGAAAAGAAAAAGAAATTGAAGGAATTAGAATTGGAAAGGAAGAGACAAAACTCACACTTATTGTAGATGACATGATGATTGATATACCCAGAGAATCCCAAAAACTCAACTAAAAAACTACTAGAAATAATTCACAACTTCAGCATTTCTAAATATGACTAGCAAGATACGGCAGAAAGAGCTAGAAAGAAAAATCCCATTCATAGTAACCTCAGACAATGTAAAATACCTGGGAGTCTACCTGCCAAGGCAGACTCATAAACTTCTTGGAAAAACTACAAAACAGTTCTCAAACAAATAAAATCAGTTTAAATAAACATTAAATAAGCAAGCATCAACTTCTCATGGACTAATATAATAAAAATGACAATTATACCAAAACTAAGCTACCTGTTTAGTGCCCTACCAATCAAAATTCCAAAAAATTACTTTAATGAGTTAGTAAAAGTTCTAAGTAAATTCATATGGAGAAATAAAAAAATCAAGAATGAAAACAAGTATAAAAGAAGTTGGTTTAGCCTTACCAGATCTAAAATTATATTATAATCATCAGTCATCAAAAACATCTGCTATTGGCTAAGAAATAGAATGGTGGATCAGTGGAATAGAGTAGGTGCAATAGCAGGAAATTATTATAATAATTTGTTGTTTGATAAACCCAAAAAGTCCATTTATGTAGATATTGGAATGGCTAGGTGGTGCAGTGGATAGAGTACCAGCCCTGGTGTCAGGAATACCTGAGTTCGAATCCAACCTTGGATACTTAATAATTACCTAGCTGTGTGGCCTTGGGTAAGCCATTTAACCCCATTTGCCTCACAAAACCTTAAAAAATCTAGAGAAAAAATCATGTAGCATTCCAAAAAATCCAGTTATTGGGATAAAAACTCTCTGATAAAAACTTTTGGGAAAATTGGAAGTTAGTATGGTAGAAACTTAGGTTAGAGCAACACCTCACACCCTATACCAACATAAGATCAAAATGGATACAGGATTTAGACAAAAAATATTATGAACAAACTAGAAGATCAAGGAGTAGTTTTACTGTCAGATCTATGGAAAGGGAAATAGTTTATGACCAAGATGGAGAACATCTATAAAAACAAACTAGATTAATTTGATTACATTATATTATAAAACTTTTGCACAGACAAAACCACTGTAACCAAGATCAAAAGAAATGTAGTAAAGTGGGAAACAATTTTTATAACTAGTGTTTCTGACAAAGGACTCATTTCTAATATACACAGTCAACTGAGTCAAATTTTCAAAAAAAAGCCATTCCACAATTCATAAATAGCCAAAGGATATGCAAAGGCAATTTACAGTTGAGGAAATTAAAGCAATCCATAATCATGTAAAAAATTACTCTAAATCATTACTTCTTTGGGAAATGCAAATTTAAGTATTTCTGAGGTATAACCTCACACCTCTCAGACTGGCCAATATGACCAGAAAGGACAATGATCAATGTTGGAAGGGGCATGGGATGGAGCTGTGAACTCATCCAACCTTTCTGGAAAGCAATTTGTAATTACACCCAAAGGACGACAAAAATGTACATACTCTTTGATCCAGCAATACCACTACTGGGTCTATACCCTGAAGAGATTAAGAAAAAAGGGTAAAAGCAACACTTATTCAAAAATATTCATAGCAGCTATTTTTTATGGTGGCAAAGAATTGGAAATTAAGTGAATGTCCTTCAATTGGGGAATGACGTGAACTTTGGTATATGTATGTCATGGAATACCTTTGTTCTACTAGAAATCATGCACAATGGGAATTCAGGGATTCATGGAAGGATTTGCATGAACTGATGCTGATTGAGACAAGCAGATCAGAAAAAACATTGTACACCCTAACAGCAACATGAGGGTGATGGTCAACCTTAATGGACTTGCTCATTCCATCAATACAACAATCAGGCACAATTTTTGGATATCTTTATCCATAGAAAGAATTGTGGAGTTTGAACAAAGACCACAGAATATTACCTCCAATTTAGAAAAAAGTAACAAAAGTTGTCTTATTATGTAATTTTGCTATCTCTTATACTGTTTTATTCCTTAAGGATATGTTTTCTCTCATCACATTGAACTTAGATCAATACGTAATGGTATAAATGAAAACATTGTAAAGAAACAATGTAAGGACTAGCAGACTGCCTTCTATGGGGACTTGGGGGGAGGGAATCAAAAATGGGGAAGTGTTGTGAAATTCAAAATAAATAAAATCTTTATTTAAAAAAAAGAAAAAGAAAAACTGACCTGTAAAGCAGATCCATGACAGATAATTTAAGATTATTGGATTACCTGAAAGACAAGATGGGAAAAAAAAAAAGCATAGACTTTTATCTTTCAAGAAATTCTCAAGGAAAACTGACCTGATATTCTAAAACCAGGGAGTGAAATAGAAATTGAAAGAATTCACCCATCACCTCCCCAAATGAAAACTTCAAGGAATACTATAGCCATATTTCAGAATCAAGGATCTAATAGTGCAAGTAACCGAAAAGAAACAATTAAAGCATTATGTCAGGATAATTCAAGATTTATCAGATTTGACATTGAAATATAGAATCTGAAATATGAAATTCTGCAATGGAAAAGATCTTGGATTACAATCAAAAATCAATTAACCAACGAAATTAAACATACCCTTTAATGGGAAATGATAGATATTCAATGAAAGAGAGGACTTTCAACCTTCCCTGATGAAAAGACCAGAAGGGAGCAGAAAATTTGACTTTCAAATACAAGATTCAGGAGAAGCATAAAATATAGAAAGAAAATAGAAATCATAAAGCACTTAAGCATGTTGAATTGTTCATATTCCTACATGGGAAGATGATGATGGTAACTCATATGAATTCTTTCATCATTAGTGCAGAAAAACAGGCACAGATAAGAGTTGAAAATGAAGGGATGAAAACTAAAAAATAAAACTAAATGGTGAGAGAAGAATATACTGGGACAAAGGGAAAGGGGGAGGTTGAATGCGGTAAATTACTTCACATAAATGAGACAAGAAAAAGCTTATACAGTGGATTACAAGATGGGGGGTGATTGAGGGAGAACGAATGAACCGTACTCTCATCAAAATTGATTCAAAAAGGGAATAACATAATTGGGTATAGAAATCTATCTTACCTTAGAGGAAAGTAGGAGGGAAAGACAATAAGAGGAAGCAGGAAGGTGATGGAATGGAAGGCTGATTGGAGTAAGGGATAATCAGAAGCAAAACACTTTGGAAGAGATAGAATGAATGAAAATATAAGATAAAATAGGCAGAGTTGGGGCAGGGGAAATGGGATGGATGAAAAAATGGAGATAGCAATAGTAATTGAAAAGAGACTTTGAAATCAGTTTCTCTGATAAAGGCTCATTTCCAATTACATAAACAGGTAGTTTTCAACATTCATCCTTTTGCAAGTTTTTGAGTTCCACACTTTTCTACCACCCTCCTTTCCTTCCTCCTACCTCTGACAGTGAACAATCTAAGTTGTACATGTACAACCATGTTTAACATTCCCTTTATTCATGTTAGGAAACAAGAATTAGACTGAGGGGAAAATCATGTTAAAGAAAGAAAAAATATAAAATAAGTTATACAAAGTGAATATAGAATGCTTTGCTTTGCATTCATACCCCTAAGTTTTTCTTTGAATATGGATGGCATTTTCCATAACAGAATTGTATTGAACTGCTGAGAGGACTTGAGTCAGTCACAGTTGATCATCTCACAATGGTTTTTTTTTGCTTCACCAACATCAGTTCATGCAATTATCTCGAGTCTTTTTTAAAGACTAGATGCTCATGATTTCTTATAGAACAATCATAATCCATCATATACCACAATTTGAACAGCCATTTTTACAATTGATAGCCATCCCCTCAATTTCCAATTCTTTACTAGAAGAAAAAAAGCTGCTGTGACTAATTTTCTACATGTTGATGCTTTTCCTTTTTTATGAACTCTTTAGAATACAGATCTAGTAACATTGCTATATCTAAAGGTAAACAATTTTATTTTCCTTTGAGCATAGTTCCAAATTTTTCTCCAGCATGGTTGTAGAACACCACCAACAGTGTATTAGTGTCACAGTATTCCCATGTTCAACATTTTCCTTTTTACTCATATTAGCCAAACTGATAGGTGTCAGGTGATAGCTTAGATTTCTTTATTTGCATTTCTCTAATTAGTAATGTTTTCACATAATTATAGATAGTTTCAATTTCTTCATCTAACAATTACCTGATCATATCTTTTGACCATTTATCAATTTGAGAATGATTTGTCTTCTTATAAATTTCATTCATTTCTCTATATATTTTACAAATGAGTTCTTTATCAGAAACACTAGCTGTGAAAATTCTTTCCCATCTTTCTGCATTCATTCTAATCTAGGTGGTTACATTGACTATTTTGTGCAAAACCTTTTAATTTAATGTAGTTGAAGTCATCCATTTTACAAATTATAATGTTCTCTATCTCATTTGGTCATAACTTCTTTCCCCATTTTTCTAATTGGCCTTTTAGGTCTAAATCCTGTACCCATTTCAATCTTATCTTGGTATAGAGTGTGAGATGTGTGTCTATGCCTAGTTTTTAACCATATTATTTTACAATTTTCCCAGAAGATTTTTGTAAAATAGCGAATTCTTATCCTTGCTGCTACTATATTTGAATTTATTAAACAGTAGATTACCAAAGTCATTTATTACTATATCTTTTATACTTAATACACTGCACTAATCTACTTCTTTATTTTTAACTGGCACAAGACAGTTCTAATTATTTCCACTTGTAATAGAGTTTTAGCTCTGTAAGACTGGGCTACTTTATTTTTTTGATTAATTCTCTTCATATTCTTGATCCTTTATTCCTCTGAATTGATTTTGTTACCATTTTTCTAGTTCTGAAAAATAGGTTTTTGGTAGTTTGGTATGGCCCTGAATAAGAATTTAATTTATGTAGAATTGTCAATTTCATTATATTAGCTAAGCCTACCCATGAGAAATTGACATTTTTTTGCAATTGATTTTATTTGCGTGAAAATTGTTTTGTATTTGTATTTATATAGTTTCTGGGTTCATCTTGGGAGATAGGTTCCCAACTGTTTTATGTTGTCTAATTACTTTAATTGGAATATTTCAATCTCTTGTTGATGGATTTTGTTGCTACTGTATAGAAATGTTGCTTATTTATGTGGATTTATTTTATATCTTTCTACTTTGCTAATATTTTTAATTAGTTTTTCAAATACTTTTTATTTTTTTAGGTTCAAATAGTTTTTTAGATGATTTTCTAGAGTCTTCTAAGTATACTATAACATCATCTGAAAAGAGTGAGAGTTTGGTTTCCTATTTGTCTGTTCTAAATGCTTCAATTATTTTCATTTTCTTATTGCTTAAATTAACATTTCTAATATAATATTGAATATGAGGGGTGATAGCAGACATTATTTTCTCACCCTTGATTTTATAGGGGAATACTTCTAATTTCATCCTTAATATATATAAAGATTACTAATGGAAAACTCCATTTAAGGAAAATTATGCTTTCTCATATTTTTATTAGAAACAGCTTTTTCAGCATCTATTGAGATAGTTATTTGATTTCTGTTAAATTTTTTATTGATATGATCAATTATTCTGTTTATTATTCTAATATTGTACCATCCCCACATACTTGCTACAAATTCTATTTGACCACAGTGTATTGCTCAAATGATAAGTAGCTATAATCTCTTTGCTGAAATTTTATTTAAAATTTTGCATTAATATTCTTTTAAGAATGCTATAGCCTTATTTTTTGATTGATCAGCAGAACATGATGATTTCTAATCCTTGACCTTTAAATTTCTTGCTCTGCATATCTCAATCAATCCCTTAACATTTTTAAGAGCCTAGTGACTTACTACTCAAGTACCTTGTAAGCACTGTGATACAAAAAAGAGATAAAAGGAGTCACTGACCAAAAGGAGTTTATAATCTAATGGGGAGATAACATGAAAACAAATATATACAAACCAAGCTGGTCAGGATGAATAGGAAACGATCTGTAAACAAATACTTAGGTATGTCAACACAGTTTAATATTCAAAAAGTAAGCTCTGAGAAATATATTTTTAATTAAAAGCAATTTTCACCCTGTCAAATCATGTTTTAACAACTTTGAAATCTTTTTTTTGACTTAATTTTCTTTAAGTGGGTCATATGTCTTTATTTGATTTCTATAGCTGAACTTCTAAGTAACATTAGCATTATCCAGAAAGAAGGCAATGATATTC
Source organism: Macrotis lagotis (assembly GCF_037893015.1). Taxonomy (NCBI): domain Eukaryota; kingdom Metazoa; phylum Chordata; class Mammalia; order Peramelemorphia; family Peramelidae; genus Macrotis; species Macrotis lagotis. The sequence goes on from NC_133658.1 coordinate 464,130,317, forward strand.
AATTTGAAAAGGCACATATATTTGCAAATTGTTAAAATTAAAACTGATATTATGACAAATCATATATTATTAAAACTTCAAGTGTTGTAGTGACAATAAAGGAAGAAATATCGGTATCTTTGAAACAAAATTAAGATGTACTGCCTTTTTAGCATAATATGTGTTAGGATTTTGTTTTTGTTATTAACATTTTTGAGTTTGTAACTCTCACTAGATATATCTCTTTACTCCTGCTTTTCATTAAGAGATATACTAAATTCATTAGGAAAATATATCGTCTTCTGACAGTATCTCAAAAATGATAGGTTCCTCAGAATCCCCAAAATACTCTTCATTTTGCCATTTCTTCCTGCAGCAAAAACTTGTCCTTTTTTCTTTTGTGATTGATATTTTATTTAATTATTCCAATTACAAGTTATGAAAGTTTTTCAACATTCATCCCTTTGCATATTAATGTTACAGATTTTTCTAGTACCTTACCTACTCACCCTTTTCCCCTTAGCAGGAAAAAGTACATTTCACAGAAATGTACATGTATATTTACTTAATTATGGATTCCAACATTAATTTTATAAATTGTTAAATCCAGTGGACAGCAAAATCTGATTTTGCTGTCAGTCCAGTCACAGTTTATCAAATCCATAAACAATTCATTCAAAAACATGATTCTGTATATATACTCAAGCAAATGAACCATTACTTTATCTAAATTCAGAAATTCTTTCCTCATACAGGCAATGTTTAAAGGTGACTTAATGGCTTCTCATGAAATTCAATTATCATATGCAAAACATTTCATATTTTGAACATTGAATATATACATTTATATGTGTATATATGTGTGTTTTTGTACATATGTGTACACAATCACAGGAAGACATACATAGATGTGTGTATATGCACATGCATATGTACATATATGCATATATATGCATATATATAAATATATACATATATGTGTGTGTGTATATACATATATATATATATATATATATATATATATATATATATATATATATATATATGTCACTACATGATCCAAATAATTTTGGTCCATTTATGATCCCAGAACAAATCCTTGGATGCCTGAAAATTCAAGAATAATCTTGTCTTTGTTATGCCAAGTATGGTGCCTTTGTTATTCTTTGAATCAAGTTACTCTGCACTGATGAAAAATATACTTAAGGCAGAGTATATCATTATTCTTTGCCCAACATATTTTCTTCCTAACAAAACTCTTACTCTTTGCAAATGACATGATGGGATACCCAGAGAACCCTTAAAAAATCATCTAAAACTACTAGAAATAATTAAGCAATTTTAACAAAGTTACAGGATGTAAAATAAACCCTCAAAAATCCACAGCATTTCTAATGTGTTACTAGCAAGATATAGCAGCAAGAGCTAGAAATATAAACTCCATTTAAAATAATTTCAGATAATATAAAATACTTGGGAATCTACATGCAAGGCAGACTCAAAAACTCTCTGAAAACAACTATAAAACCCTTTTCACAGAAATAAAATCAGATTTAAATTACTGGGCAAATAACTGCTCCTGGAGAGTCAAGCTAAAATAATAAAAATGACAATTTTACCTAAAATAAGTACCTTTTTAGTGCCGTACCAATCAAACTTCCAAAAACTTACTGTAATCTTCCAGGGAAAAATTGTAACTAATTTAACTTATAGAGAAACAAAAAATCAATATTATCAAGGGAGTTAATGAAAAACTGTGCAAAAGAAGGTGGTTAAGTCTTTCCAGATCTAGAATTTTATTATAAAGCAGCAGTCATCAAAAGTATCTGGTACTGACTAAGAAATGATGGTGGATCAGTGGAATAGACTAGGTGCAAAAGAGACGGCAAGAAATGATTATAGAAATCTGTTTTTGATAGTCAAAGAACCCAGAGCTGGAATAGGAATTCTCTCTTCAATAAAAACTATTGGGAAAATTGCAAGTTAGTCTGGCAGAAACTTGGATCAGACCAACATCTCACACTAAGATAAGATCAAAATGGGTGCTGTATTTATACGTAAAATACAATATTATAAGCAAATTAGGAGAACAAGGAATAGTTCACTTGTTAGATCTATGGAAAGGGAAGCCTTTTATGAACAAGGAAGAAATGAATTACATCATTTAAAACAAACATGATAATTTTGATTACATTAAATTGAAAAGTTTTTGAACAAACAAAACCATTGTACCTAAGATGAAAAGAAATATAGTAAATTCCGAAGCAATTTTTATGACTAGTGTTTCTGACAATGGACTCATTTCCAAAATGCATAGAGAACTGAATCAAATTTATAAAAATAAAGCCATTTTCCATTTCACGAATGGTCAAAGAATATGCAATGGCAATTTGCAAATGAAGAAGTCAAACTATCCCATATCCCATGTCATATGAAAAATTGCTCTAAATCATTCCTGATTAGAGAAATGCAAATAAAAGCATCTCTGAGGAATCACCTCACACCTCTAAGATTGGACAATATGACCAGAAAAGACAATGATCAATGTTGGAAGGGATGTGGCAAATATGGGACACTAATGCATTGTTGGTGGAGCTGTGAACTCATCCAACCTTTCTAGAGAGCAATTTGGAATTATGTCCAAAGGACAATAAAAATGTGCCTTCCCTTTCATTTAGAAATACTGCTACTGGCTCCATACCTTGAAGAGATCATGAAAAGGGTAAAAATATTGTATAAAAATATTTCATAGCAGTTCTGTTTGTGGTGCTAAAGTATTGGAAATTGAGTGAATGTCCATCAATTGGGCAATGGTTGACTAAATTTCGATGTGTATATGTTATAGAAAACTATTGTTCTACTGGAAACTAGGAGGGATGGGATATCAAAGAATCCTGGAAGAACTTTCATGAATTGATGCTGAGTGAAATGAGCAGAACCAGAAGAATATTGTACACCTTACAGCCACCTGGGGGTGATGACCAACTTTGATGGGCTTGCTTACTTAGTCCACCAGCGCAATTAATCAGGGACAATTTCAGGGTATCTGGGATGGAAAATCCCCTCTGCATCTGGAAAAAGAATTGTGGAGTTTAAAACAAATATCAAAGACTACTACTTTTTTTAAAAGTTCTCCTATGTACATAATTATGCTATCTCCAATATTTTATTTTTCCTCAAGGATATGTTTTTTTTCTTTTAACACATTCAATTTTCATCAGTGTATAGCATGGAAACAATATAGAGATTATCAGATTGCCTTCTGGAGGAGGGGGAGAGAAGGGAGGGTGGGGCAAAAAGTATAAAATTCAAAACCATACCAAAAATGATAGGTAGAAACTATTATTGTATTTAATTGGAAAGAGTAGCAAATCTTGGGTAATTTCCTGGGTGTGTACATTTGTTTTTAACATGTTTGCATATTAGTCATTTTGTGTATTAGTAAATAGGACTAAGGGAAAAGAAAGAAAACCATTGAATATGATGGAAAAACAAAAGAGCAACTTTTAAAAAGTGAACACAGTGTTCATTCAGATTGTTTGTTTTTTTTTTATCTGAAAGCAGAAGGTATTATCCTTAACAGGACTCCTAGGGTTGTTCTATTTCCCTGAACTGCTGAGAAGAGCTGCATTCACCATACTTGATCAATTTATAAAGTTGTTAGTGTGTACAATGTTCTCCTGGTTCTGCTCCCTTTGCTCAGCATGTTTGTGTAATTCTTATCACACTTTCCAAAAATCTTTACATTTCAAAAAGAGCTGCTATAAATATTTATGAAGGTATGGGACTTTTCCTATTTTTTATGATTTCTTCTGGATATATGCCCTAATCTTGGTTTTGTTGGGTCAAAGGGTATAATCAGTTTTATTTTCTTTGGACATAGTTTCATATTCCCCTCCAGAATAATTGGATTAGATCACAACTCCATCAGCAGAGTATCAATTTTCCAATCCTCTCACAACCTCTCCAACATTGATCATTTTCCATTTTATTCATTTTAGCCAATCTGATAGGTGTGAAGTGGTACCTCATAGTTGTTTTAATTTTCATTTCACTAATCAATAATGATATGGAGCATTTTTCATATGATTATATACAGCTTTAGCTCGTTTATTTGAAAACTGTTCATATCTTTGACTACTTTTCAAATGGGGATGCATCAATATTCTTTAAGAAGATTGGTCTATAATGTTTTGTTATGTTAAGTCTGTTATGATTCTTCGTGGTTTAGGGAACAGCACCATGTTGGTGTCTTAAAAGGAATTTGGCAGAACTCCTTTTGCAGCTATTTTTTCAACCCAATTTATATAGAATTGGAATTAATTGTTCTTTAAATGTTTGGTAGAATTTATTTGAAAATCCAGCAAGCCCTGGAGATTATTTCTTATGGAGTTTATTGATGACTTGCTGAAATTCTTTTTACTGAAAGAGATGATTTGTATTATTTCTTCATCTTTTAATCTAGACTTTTATTTTTTGTAAATATCCCTCCACTTCTCTTTTATTGTTAAAATTGTTGAAATATAGTGGGCAAAATATCTCTGAATTATTACTTTAGTTCCCTCCTCATTAGTGATGAAATCAACCTTTCCATTTTTGATACTGGTAATTTGGCTTTCTTTTATTTTTTAATCAAATCAATCAAAGTATGTTTATCTGTTTTAATGTATTTTCCCCATAAAACAATGCTTATTTTTATTTATTAGGTTAGTTGTTTTCTTACTTTCAGTGTTATCAATTTTTATTTGATTTTCAGAATTTGTAATTTGGTATTTAATGGTAGATTTTTAATTTGTTCTTTTTCTAGCTTTGTTTAGTTGCATACTGAATTCATTGTTCTCTTCTTTCTCTTTTATTCATGTAAGCATTTAGAGATATAAAATTTGTCCTAGTGCTTTGGCTGTTATTTGTGGCATCCCACAAGTTTTGGTATGGGTTTTATTATTGTCATTGTCTTGGATGAAATTGCTGATTATTTTTATGATTTATTGTTTGATCCTCAAGTTCTTTAAAATTTAGTTATTTAATTTCCAACTAATTTTTAGTTTAACTTCACATAACCCTATATATGTGCAATTTTAGTGAATCATGATCTGAAAAGGATGTATTTAAAATTTTGCTTTTTTTTGCATTTGATTGCTGTTTTTATGCCCTACTACATGGTCAATTTTTGAATTGACACCATGTACCACAGAGAAAAAGTTATGCTTCTTCCCATCTTCATTCAATTTTATCCTGATGTCTGTCATATCTAACTTTTCTAAATTTTTATTCACATTATTAGCTTTCTCCTTTCTTATTTTATAGTTAGATTTATCTAATTCTGAAAAAGAAAGCATGAGGCTTTCCCACTAATCCAGATTTGGTTGCTTGCAATATTTTCTCTTTCAGCTGAGAATTCTGCAATTTGATGACAATATTCCTTGAAGTTTTCATTTGGAGGTTTTTTTTTTTCCTGGGGTGATCAACGGATTCTTTCAATGACTATTTTATCTTCTTGTTCTTTTTTGAATGTGAATTTCAAGTATACCAATAATTCATACATTATCTCTCTTGGACTTATTTTCCAAGTCAGACATTTTTGCTGAAAGGGTATTTTATATTTTTTTTCTATTGTTTTAGCCTTTTGGTTTTGTTTGATGGAATCTTTGCATTTCATAGAGTCATTCATTTCCAATTGTTCAATTCCTAATTTATGGGATTTCATTTTCTTCAGTTAGTTTTTCTATTTTGTTTTCCAGTTGGCTATTTTTACTTTTTGATGAGTTGTTTTCCTTTTCTAGATGGTCAATTTTATTTTTAAAGGAGTTGATTTTGATTTTTTCCATTTAGTCAATTTTATTTTTAAAGATATATTTTTTTCGGGGGGGGCTAGGTGGCATAGTGGATAAAGCACCGGCCCTTGGAGTCAGGAGTACCTGACTTCAAATCCAGTCTCCAAAACTTAATAATTACCTAGCCATGTGGCCTTGGGCAAGCCACTTAACCCTGTTTGCCTTGCAAAAAAAAAAAACCTAAAAAAAAAGATATTTTTTTCTTGAGGCAATTTTTCATATTTTATCCACAGGACACTCAATTCCTTTCTCATTTTTTTCATCTTTCTCTCTCCTTTGGTTTTTAAAATTCCTTTTGAACTCTTTCAAGAGGTCTTTTAGGATCTGAAACCAATTATCAATCCCTTTGAATTACCACATATAGGCATTTTGTCACTGATTTCCTCTTCTGAGATGACCTTTTTTATCCTCCCCATCCAAATAGTATCTTTCTATTGTTGACACTCTTGTTTTGTTTTGTTTTGTTTTTAACTCATGTTGAATGTTGAGTTTTGCACATGGGTTATAGCACAGCTCCCAAATTTTTTGTGCTGAAGCTGTGGGTCTGGTCGCTGGTTTTTCCACTCTGGCTTCTCAAGTGCTTGTAGCTTCTTCCATGTGAAAGGGTAGTCAAATACAGTCTTACCCACTAAACCAGTATTCCCTGCTCAAGGTTTGTTTTCTGAGCTGGGATTGGTACCCTCACTGCTGGCCTCATAATCTCTGACCTGAGGTGGGCTATGGCTAAGAACCTTCTGCTGGCTTCCCAGTTCTCCCAACAATGCTGTACTTTATTCTTGTGTGAGACAGTGCTTTTCTGGAGATTCTCTATCATAACTAAAATTGATAATTGGTTTCATCCTGTTTTTCTGTGAGTTCTTTTGGTTTAGGGTCTGTTTAGAAGTTAGATTTAAAACTCCAGGAGCTTCTGAGTTTCATGCCACCATCTTGGTTCTATAAATAAAGTACCTGAATCTTTTTTTTTTAAATAAGAGTCAATTCTCCAATTCATAAATAATCAAAAAGTATAATTTTTAGTTCATTTTTCAATTCTATCTATATCCATAAAAAATGTTTAAATCACTGTTGATTGAAGAATTGCAAGGTAAAAGAATTCTAAGGTACCACCGTATACCTATTAGTTTGATGAATAGAATGTAAAGTAAAATGTGAATGTTGGAGGAGGTATAGGAAAAATCAGATAATAATCCATTGTTGGTGAAGTTGTGACCTGATTCAATGCTCTTGTAGGGTAATTTGGAACCATGACTAAAGCTATAAAATCATGCACATCCTTGGATATAGAAATGTCACTTAATAGATCTGAATTCCAAAAAAGATGAAAAACTAAAAGGAATTTTTATATTTATACCAGCTCTCTTCTTGAATGGCTGAGCAAATTGTGCTATGTAACTATGAGGGAAATCTATTCTTCTGTAAGAAATGATGAGCAGGATGCTATCAGAAAAAAAACTGAAAAATTTTAAGGCCATGATGCAAAATGAAATGTGTTGTGTACAAAGTAATAGCAGTATCGTAGGATGATCATCTGTGAATGACAAATTTTCTCAACAATATAATAAGGCAAGACTTACTGTATTACTAAGGACTTATGATAAAAATGCTATCCATTCCCAGAGAAGGAGCTGATAGTGTGCAAATACATCATCACCATTACTTTAATCTTCTTAAAGTTTCTTTCATTTTGGTGGGGGGGAGGACTGAGGTCTATGCTTTCCCCCCTCATAATATGGCTATGATCAATAAAAAAATCTTTATCAGGAAATGTGCTCTTTAAAATATTTCCCCATTTAACTGTTTTCTATCAATTTTTGGCACCATTGATTTTGTTTTATAAAACAGTTCAAAAGCTTTTTTTAATTTTATGCAATCAATATTATCCTTTTTTACTTCATATGTTCCTTTCTATTTCTTTTTTGTCCATGTTCCTGATGAATATAACTTTCCATCCTTCCCCTATGATATCTCCATTTATGTCTATCATATATATATATATATATTTATATAGACCCAATCTTATATATGATTTCTTTTTTTTTTAGTTTTTTTTTTTTGCAAGGCAAACGGGGTTAAGTGGCTTGCCCAAGGCCACACGGCTAGGTAATTATTAAGTGTCTGAGACCAGATTTGAACCCAGGTATTCCTGACTCCAAGGCTGGTGCTTTATCCGTTACGCCACCTAGCCACCCCTGATATATGATTTCTATACCAGTTTCAGGCAAACTACTTCCCAGTTTTCCCAGCAATTTTTGTAAAATGATGAATTCTTATTCCAAAAACATGTATCTTGATATTCATAAAATTCTAGATTTCTATAGTCTATACTAAAGCATCATATCATCTACCAAAAAAAAAATCCCAATCAGTTACTTTATCAGTCTTTAATTTCTCTTCATTTTGATATTTAAATCCCTTGGCAGACCATTTCCAGACTACATGTTCAATATTATTTTAATTGTCACTCTTTGATCATTCTACCTTCCAGTCAAACTAGACAGTTTTCCATAATTTGATCTCCGAACTCTGTGTCTTTACAGAAGCTATTCCTCATTCCTGGAGTGCACCCCATACATAACAGAATCTCAGTATTCTTTATATATTTCCTGTTCCATTTTGATGACACCTTCTTTTTGAATTTTTTTATTCACTTAATTATTAGTATTCTCCTTCTTCAGATTTTCTTTTTTTTCCATACTTGTATAATATAAGAACCCAGTGTGTATAAGGACCTTGAAAATTGAATCCTCCAATCATGTGATGATATCATGCATCTCCAAAGCAATCAGTTTTGAAACTTTAGAGTCACAGTTGATTCTTTTTTTTCTTAGTCCTCACAGACAATAAACCCACCCTGGGTTTGGTTTAGTTTGTTTTTTTGGAAAAGAATATTTTAATGAAAATAAATAGTGTGTAATTCTAAAACAAAGTAAAACAATCATTTATATCTGTCAAGATTAAAGATTGCTTCAAGATCTTTCTCAACCTAGGACCCTTATGATAGTTGAATGGGAAGAATTTTGTGAAGAAAACTTATTTTATATGAACCTTCTTTAGGATTTTCATGTAATCTGTAGGTGCAATTATTTTGTCAATTTATACTAAACTTTATCCTCATTGCCAAATTTGACTTCAGAGGTCAATGTTTAATAGTAGATTTTGGAATCAGCCAGTAATACTCTAGTATTTTAGACACCTCATCCTCTCAATACCATATAAAAGAAAAAAAAATAATTACAACAGATTTTTATTTCTGAGTTTCACTGAAGATTTCTTTATTTTACTTACCAACAATTCGTGTTATGGAAAATATTGATCTTCAGTTCTCAACGTGTTCCCTGAGTTACTCCCTGGTAGTAAATTTGATGCTTAGTCATGTCAATTATCTCTTTAGAATCTGTAACAGTAAATGATTCTCTAGTGACATGAAAAATAAAATCATAACTTTCCTTAGTCAATATTCTCAATATAGACATGACAATACTAAAGAAAATTTAGCCAATTTTAGAAATGGTTCTTTAGAAATGACTATCTTAATCATTATTTTTGACTATAATTAAACTTTTAATTATTTCATGATAATCTTATTATTTACTAATAATATTTTGGATACTTTGATAAGTATTTGAATTTTCAATATTTTATAAATAAATATTTATTTGTTCATTTAAAAACAACTCTAATGATTTAATAAATTTTAATAACTGTGTTTAATTTTTTGGACAAATATATGCCTGTATGCATGTGTGCATATGAATCTTCTGCCAGCATTTTATTGGTTGAAATAGTTTTCCCTTTTATTCAAAGTAGGTCTTCTTTAATGATGCCATTAGTTATTAAATTATATTAGAGGTTAAGAAATAACCACAACATTGAAGTGTGTTTTGAAGTCCATAAAATCGAATTTGTTTAGTTGATGCCAAGCATTAACAAGTAAGTGATTCCCTCCTAGGTCTCAGTGATAACTAGAGTTTACCTTTTTCTCATTATCAAAGTGCTTTCCTTTTCATATTGACTTGCAGTCACATATTTCTCAGTAACTAAAAAAAAGCACTTTTTCCACAGTAACACTAAAGTCTGAATAGTAATAATATTAATGAATCTATTAATAAGAATTTATTAAGTATTTACTATGAGTCAGGCACTATGCTACTCATGGTTCTGATCTCAATACTAATTGGCACAGAAGCATTTGCCTGTTATATTTTTCTGACCTGGGTTTGTTTTACCTTCCTTAGGCATCATGGTGGCTCTCATCTCCCAGTGAGTCCATCACACTGGTGCTGAATTTCCTGTGGATATCCAATGGAATTTAGCCCAATTGCTTGGTAATATACCTTCCAAGGATATACACATACATGATGAAACTGACACACACATGACCCAATTAGGCCAGTATTTGGCCTCCAAAGGAAAGTATATAAAATATATTAGGTTGACTTCCAAACTGAAGGACCATAGAAATATAGTGCTGACCTCACACACATGTATATGCCTGTGTTACTTGGACAGTGCCATGCCAGGAAATTGACTTATTTCTACTTGGATTATATTAGGAAGACTCTGAAGATCACCTTTCAAAAATAAGGTGCAAAATATTGATGTCCTTACTCTAGCTGAACTGCCAAGCATTCAATCCCTAATGCATACAGTGCAAGGCTGTTCAAAACCCAAATGTATGTTTGCCTAAAAGAAATGTTATTGGTGAACTCACACAAAGCTAGCATTGACCTAAAGTTCAGAAATGTTACAAAGACACTCTTAAATATTGTCTGAAAAATTTTGGATTTGATTATGAGATCCTGAAACAAGATCATCCAGCATGATGGGTCTACAAAAACAAACAAACCAAAAAATAAAAAGGGTTCCATGTTCTGTGAGCAAAACAGAATTACAGTAGCATAAAGGAAATGTGAGATGTGTACTCTATTCTAAGCATTCACATAGATAAAATATGCCTGACCTGTGACCTTTGAAGTCATAATGAGCTGATCTGCCACAGTCAGAATTGATCCCAACATAGTGGGATCTTTCTCCTCTTCAGTTAGGAAGAACAATAACCAACAGTCCTATTACATCTCAGAACTACTGACTTAATGAGATCAACCAAATTCAACCTATCAGTAACACAAAAAGGATTCCAAGTCTGAACAATCCTATAGAATTTAGGAAAGCACTTAAGGTCTCATTTTACCATTTAACATATTGGTATGGGATAGATGTTGTGTTAAACTCCATCACTATATTCATCTTTCACATCATTCCTTCATTTACAAAATATTACTTAGAATAGTGGTGTCAAACTCAAGAATCATGTTTCCCTCAAAATGTCACAATGCAACTCAAACCAGATTAAAATGCAATTGGTAAATGTTTAATACAATATAAACAATACTATATTAATTACAACATAATCTAAATATGTTAATTTCTGATCTACTAAATCAATATGTATACTACAGGTATCTATTTCTATTTGATTTGGATTCCTCTAAACTATAATATTTTCCTAAATCATATTTTCCAATGAAATGGCTCCTTTTCAAATATTTCCATACACACATCTGTGTGCTATCATACCTAAAGATGTATTATCCAGGAAAAAAAGTTACATATGGAATTCCTGAAAGTTTTGAATGAATAAATATATGAAAACCATGCAAAATCCTCCTTCACTTACAGGGGTATTTAACTTTTATAGACCTATCACAATAGATAATATTTCAGATAATAATGCAACATGGCATTTGTATAGTTCTTTTAGGTATATAAAATTACATACACATATAAGGGATAGTAATTGGATCTCTGAATTCATTACTGTAAGTTAAACATTCTGTAAAAGATTTAGGAAAGATACTTAAGAGCAGTGGTGTCAAACCTGCCCTCAAAAAGCTTAAGGAAATCAGGGAATGTATTCACAAAAAAAGGGAAATTTAAAATGTGTGTGAGAACTACTAGCTGGCATGGGGAACATGATGTTCCATGGAGTTGAAGCTAAGCAGATCCATTGATGGAAAATGGTAGAAGTTGATTAGCTATCACTTTCTAAGAAACACATCGGTCATTGTTCTCTCTGTACCTTTCTTTCCACCCAACCCAACTCAGACTCCTCTAACCACATATTTTTTCATTTGGACCTTGCTTTCTGAGGAGAAAATATTCTTATAGTTAGAAGCAATCCATGCTCAGTGTTTTCTGTAATAAGGGAACAGATCTTGCTTTGGAAGAAATTTGTGGGTGGCAAGTAAGTTACAGGTATATTAAGAACATCTGTATCCTAGCCCCACTCACTAACAATCCCCAGGACCTGACTCCACTATAGGTCAATACAAAATTGTCAAACCATAAAGTGTGACAGCCATATTATGTGGAAAAGTTTTCATGAAGCTCTTTCATTCAACAAATATTCTTTTAAAGAAAATCTGCTACATACTTTATTTAAGGGAGTTTAGGGTATAGTGAATATAAAACCTTTAATTCATAAACTTCAAGAGGGCTTACAGAGGATTTTTCTCACAATAACTCTATGAAATGCTATAAATATTATTCTCCGTCCCATTTTATAGATGTGGAAAAAATGCTGCTTAAAGGTTTGAAGTGGCATCCTTAATGTTCATTTGCTATTAAATATCTGATCTGGGACCTGAATCCAGGCCTTTTAACTCTTGGATATCTTTCTGGCATGCAATGCTGCCTATAATCTGATAATTATTATCACATTGGACTGATCTTTTAAAAAATATGTTTTGAAATTAACTGATAAAATAATTTGTCCATATATCTCTAACTTGAGGGCATCAGAAGGTCTATTGCACTGTGGAAAGTGTCATAGCTACTGGTCAAGGTCAAATTCTATTTTGCTTTCATAAATAAATTATATCTCTCAATCCAATTAAACATAGGTCATACCCCTAATCATCACAAAGAAATTTTCTGAGCCTCAGGCATCTTTTATATCTTATTTTGGTAATAATTGCATTTCATTGGAGTGTTAGAAAACAATCAATATGACGTCGTATTTTTCAAAACTTGTATATCTTAGTTGTAAAGATTCTCAAGGGGGCTCACTGTTACTAAGAGAGAAAGCTAATTCAGGCCTAGGCTACTTTTTCTAGTCCAGGTCATCCTTATCACAATAAAGTTCTGGGATCCGTCAAATTGAGGGATCAAAATTATCCAATATCCTAGGGCTTCTATTTATAGTTGTATTTCCATTTTGATTTTCTAAATTCTACCTATGAAAATAATCTAGTGCATCCTATTTTTGTTGAGATTCATGAATACAAAATGGAACTCTGTTCTCAAGTAACTTCAGTCTTCCATTAAGTATATATTGTTATTAGTAAATATATTTTGACTGATTATGAGTAAGGGGTTGTGTTTGCTACTGAAAAGGTAAGAAATGGTACTCTCTAGTTTGTAGTATCAATCTAGTGGATGACAAAATGTATAAAATATCTCTAATGTGTTAGAAAACAATCATATGTAATCAATCAAGAAGTACTTATTAAACACCATCTTTATGCCATTGTGCTACCTGCTAGATAATACAAAGACAAAAATAAAATGCTCTCTTCCCTCAAAGAGTTTGTTATTAAATTGGGGGAAATTACAGTTAAACAAATAGTAGTATATAGCCTTGTTTTTGATGTAGAATAATAAGAGGAAAATCTGGAAAATAAGGTAAATCTGAATTGACAAACCTGATTTTGCATTTTCTCCTAGAGACAGGAAGGAGTTACCTAATAAGAGGACTGAGGTGGTCAGAACTATATAACTGTGGTCTAGATCACAGTACTTCCAATTCTCCCAAGTTGTTCACTGCCATTAATGTCTTTTTAAAACTTGCATTCTCCCAGTGATACTATATGGCAGCAAATTATAGAGTACTATGATTAGTGAATTATTAGAGTTGTTCTTTCTAAAATAATGTAAAATGTAAATGTAAAACAATGTAAAAAATATAGGGAGAGTAAGATGCAATATATTACTAGAAATGTCTTGTAAATCAGAAATGATGAAAAAGACATCTTTAAGAACATTACAATATGACCAGAAATGTGAAAAGAACAAAGGAAAATAGATAGATAGACTGATTATTACAATAGTACCTATGAAATTTTTAAAAAGGTTTTTCATTACATTAGATGGATTTTTTATGAAAAATTTATAGAAAGGATGAGAAATTATGTACTACACTAGAAGAAGAAACACATATCCTTAGGATAAGAAATAGACCTGTCATTTATTGGTATAGGAACTCCTTATAAGCAAGTATTTTAAGCCATTTTCTGACTATAAGCTACTTATAGTCATAGAAAGTAGGTTAAATCACTGAGAGGTTCAATGACTTTTCTAGAGTCACACAGTCAGTATGTGCCAGAGCCAGGACTTAGATCCAAATCTTTCTGAGGCCAGTTCTTTATCCGTTACACTATGATGAAAGATGCTTTTGCCAGAGATAGAACTCATGCATTCTGAATTCAGTGTGATGCATATTTTAAAATTTTCTTTACTTTTTGTTTGCTTTTTCTCTTACAAAATGGCTAAGAAATATATTTTGCATGACTTCACATGCCTAATCAATATCAGATTGTTTGCCTTCTCAAAGAAGATTCAGAAGAAAGAATTTGAAATTCAAAATTATAAAAGTTAATGCTAAAGTTAATTTACATATGGTTGGGAAATATTTAATGAAATAAAATATTTTTAAAAAGCAAAATGATTTTAAAATCCTCTATATATGCATATTTATATGTAGGTCTAAAAATAATTGTTAATAACAGGTTTAGGAGAGATATTTTAATCACATATCCCTTCAAATTAAATTTTTCCTCATAATATAAAAAGAATGCTAATGAAGACTAAACACAAACACTTTCTCTTCCTACTCTATGATACCATTAGTCATATTCTTCATTTATGTTCTTTTTTTAATAATAATAACTAGATTTTGTACTTTAAAGTTATATTTATAATTAATCTTAATTGATTCTTGACATATTCCTGAGAGGTAGGTCCTATTATTACTCTCATTATTCTGCATTTGAAGAAATAGAAGCAGAAGACTGAGGCAAAGATAAAGTGACCTGGCAAGTCCACACATTTAATAGGTGTCTAAAGTAGGGTTCAAATAAAAGTGCAAGTTCAAGTCCAGCCCTGGAAATCACTAAGTGACTTCAATAATAAGGTATAGGGGGCCATTAGGTGGAGCAGTGAATAGAACAGCAGCCCTGGAGTCAGGAGGGCCTGAGTTCAAATTTGGTCTTAGACAATTAATAATTGCCTAGCTGTGTGATCTTAGGTAAGTCGCTTAACATGCTGCCTTGCCAAAAAAGTAAAAAAAAAATAATAATAAGGTATAGCATTTATAGTGGTTTGCAAATCCTTTGTATATGTTCTGTCATTTAATAATCTCATGAGAGGGTGAGACTTTTATCTGCAGATTCAGATATTTCTTTCCACTTGTAAGGTATCACTCCATGATTCAAGGGTTTGCTTATATTTTCTCACTATATTTAATCCATTCATTCCAGGTATAATGCCTCAATAAATTTCTTTTCTGTTCTGTTGCAGTCCATTCCCTTTCTTCCTCTTCTTTTTCTTCTTTGAAACTGGGTCCCTCTATTTATCTGGAAATGCAATGGTGATTCATGAACTCAATCTAAATATTGATTAGCATGAAAACTTTAATCTGTTCTATGGTTTCTCTCTAAGCCAATTTGTTCATTCTATGAGAGCCTGGTGACTATCCATACCCAGAGGCTCACCATATTGTTATAAAACTTTTTTTATTTTGTTTTTGCAAGGCAATGGGGTTAAATGGCTTGCCCAAGGTCCCACAGCTAGGTAATTATTAAGTGGCTGATGCTGGATTTGAACTAAAGTCATCCTGGCTTAAGGACTGGTGCTCTACCCACTGCGCCACCTAGCTGTCTCTGCTGTAAAACTTAAGTGAGATGAATTGACTTTAGTTTTACTATAGTTGAGAAGTCTTAGTTTAAAAGATCCACTACCCTCATTCTCACCACAGGAGGAACTATAGATCTATAGAGCAATACTAGGCACTATGAGTGTTGTAAATCACTAGTTTTTAGTGTTTCATTCATTCATGCATTCATTTCTAAAATTGTCTATCCTTCATTAGATCTGAAGTCATACTTATTCTTCAAATGGGGCTTGCCAATCTTTAATTTGTGAAACTTAAAACTCATGGAGAATATTAGAGAAGAAAGGAATGTGAGACATGAGTTTGCCTTAGAATAGTTAATAGTCTTTAAGAATGGAAAATTTAGTTGGGTTCAAATCTGAGAGGAAAAGGTGCTAATGTATAAGACAATTGGAACAAAAATAATGACATCGACAAATTATAATAATTAGATAAATGTTAAATAGTAATTAAACTATTTTTAAGACAAAATAATCCTAAAATACTTTATAATGCACGCAATATAAATGTTCATATATATTTAAATAGACACATCTATTAATAAACACTTGTAAATAAGAGTTGGTAGCAAGTATTTTTAATGTTCTCATATCTCTCTATATTAGAATTCTCATCTAACAAATAACTAGAATGTCAAAGATTAATGAAAATATATCAGAATTTTTTATTGTTTGTTTTTGTATATGGGTACAGATAGATAGATCGATGCCAAGTGATAGTAAAGGAAGATGATGGGTTATAGCAACAAGAAGGATGGAAGATATAATAAGGATGGAAAAGAAAAACACTATAAATTAGTGATGGCAATGGGGAGAAAAAAGAATAAAAAGAAATGTATATGATAACTTTGTTGTACAAATAACAGGAATAGCAAGTTGGGCACGGTAATTTGCAGTGTCATGTACAATCATTTTTTTTTGTTGTACTTTACAATGGAAATCCTTGTTTCATTCCATAAATTAAAAAGAAAATTTTTAAAGGAAAATAAAAATAAAATGATAATATATTAGATTTAGTGCTCAGAAGGATATTAAAAGTTTAAATTGTCCAAGTCCTTACTATCTACCCTCTCAACTCCAATTTTGCAATTGAGAAAAAGGACTCAAGATTTAAGTGATAGTTCCAAGATTATTTAAGTGGTAATAACCAGTATTCAAAGTCTGTGTTGAAACATGAATCCTTTGATTCTGAAAATAATATTCTTTCTACTGCACAACAGAGTCAGAATGCTGCAATAACAATTTCTTAGATTTTTTTTTAATCTGACAAAAAGTGTAAGCCAAATAATAGGAAGAAAAGGGTTTCATTAATTAAAGGGGAAAAAATTCAATAGTTATCTCAATTAAACTGAGTAAATTTTAGATTGAGCTTAGAGAGAGATAGAAATGGTGTGCAATTACTTTTAAACTAACTACAGAAAAGAAAGATTTAGTTTGGACTATGATTAAGAAGTCTATTTTTGGAGAAAGCTTTTACATGAGGGAAGGGGCAGGTTTTGCATAAAATATTGCCTGCAGAAAATATGTGGTAATTAACAGTGAATCATAATTGCTTGTTAGGAACCTTTCATGATTCCAAAACTCATTTTATATGACTATATTTCTTATTTAAAAGAATGATGCTTTGGTTTATTTTATTATTAATGCGATAGCTACCAAATATAATGACATTATGAGGCAATTAATATAGTGAAGTCTCATTTGTTCAGTGCTGCAGGGAACTGTGTGCTGCATATATAAATTTCCCAGATACTTTAAGCCTCCTACATCTGGGAAGGCTGGAGTTGGGGAAGGGGATAGAGAATTCAAGAAATTTTTGTAAGTTTTCAAAAATTCACTGTGCATTTTCCTTCTTTATTGCTTTTAAAAGCAACCTGAACTTTAAGAATATAATGAAAATAATGTGATTTTTAAAATTTGTTTCAGGGACATTATTACAAATACAAGTAATTATATTTGAACTATATGCATTCAGTGATGTCTTCAGTACTTTTGAGATGTTCAAGATTATTTGTCTAGACAATGATTATTCCTTACATAGTTCACATATCAACTCCCAAGGTCTCTTTTAGCTCTAAGCTGCCACTAAAAATCTTGTTCCTCCTTTACTGCTTCTATGTTTGTGGATTTCTGGTTCTAAATTGATTCCAGAAACTCAATTTCCAAGATTGTTGAATGAGAAGCCTTATTTTTTTCATAAAGTTATGTCAATCAATTTCTACATGAGAACTTCCATACCTTCACTACCAAATTAAGTTCATAGTCTTTGAGACAACTGTCTTTCTTGTACTTAAAGGGCCTTTTATTAACTACTGCCTTTAAATTTGTGTTCAAAATGGCCAAGGTTAGCATAGCTCTTACTACTAGATGAGTGCAGCACTACTGTAGTTATAAAAATTGACTCAAGGCTATTCTTGACTCTGAACCTCTTCTATATTTCACATTTACTCTCCACCAAGGTCTAGGTATATGCCAAACAAAGGCTACAAATGGAAAGAATGATTCTCTTTACCTTCCTCCCTCTCCATTTAAAACTTGAAAAATAATTATTAGATTTTTTTGGGGGGGGAGGGGAAGAGGCATATGAAAGTAAGTGAGATCTTAACAGTGACTTTATAAATGTTAAGAATTACAAGTAATAAAATTCATTTCCTATATGTACATGCACAATTAGTGTAACTTTTAATTTTAAAGAATTGACTGGGGGCACTAGGGGGTTTGGTAATTTGTCAGTGGTCTTCTTGATGCTGGGATTAACTGTCAGTTATATCATGCTGCCTCTTGATTCTTTTCTATTTCTTATAAATGCTTTGTGCTTTGTTTTTTTTGAAGAGACAAAGAAAATAACTATATAAGTATTTATTAAACACCTACTAACTAGCTTTACAGCTATTACCTTATTTGATCCAAATATCACTACTAATAGATATACATTATTATTGCTCCCATTTGACAAGTGAGAAAACTAGTGCATACAGAAATGGCTTGCCCAGGA
Source organism: Macrotis lagotis (assembly GCF_037893015.1). Classification (NCBI taxonomy): domain Eukaryota; kingdom Metazoa; phylum Chordata; class Mammalia; order Peramelemorphia; family Peramelidae; genus Macrotis; species Macrotis lagotis. The sequence continues at coordinate 464,149,073 of NC_133658.1, forward strand.
TCACACACCTAGTAAATGCCTGAAAGCAGCAATGGACTCAGGTCTTCCTGAATCCAGACTCATTAGTTTCTCCATTATCCAACTTTGCTGCCTCTTTTATGCTTTTATTTCATCTAGAAAGTTCTGACAGAGGAATTTATCTACAAAAATATTTATAGCAACTCTTGTTGTGGTGGCAAAGAATAGGAAATAAAAAGAATACTTATCCATTAGGAAATGACTGTGCTCTATCCACTAGCGCTAGCATTAGCACTAGCCAGCCCTCTATCCACTGTGCCACCTAGCCACCCTCTGCTTTGGTATATGGTACTGTGGTATATGAATGTGATGGAGTACCATTGGTCCATTAGATGTCATCAACAAAAGTATTTCAGAAAAGTCTGAAAAGATTTACGTGAACTAATGCTAAATAAGGTAGGCAGAAAAAGGGAAAACATTTTACACATTAACAGAAACATTGTGTGATGATCAACTATGATAGAATTACCTCTCTTCAGCAGTACAATCATCAAAAACAATTCTAAAGTGCTTGTGCTAGAAAATTCTGTCTAGATTTAGAGAAAGACCTATGGAGTCTGAATGCAGACAAAACTATACTGTTTTCCATTTAAAAATTTTGTTTTATACTTTTTTCTTCTCATTTTCCCCATTTATTCTGATTCCTCTTTCACAACATGACCAATATGGAAATATATTTAACAAAGGTATATATGTATTATCTATATCAACTTACTCATAGAGAGGGGAAGGGAAGTCAGGAGAACATGTAGAACTCAAAATCTTTCATAAAATTAATGTTGAAAGCTATCTTTTCATGTTGTTGGAAAAAGAAATAAAATTAATAAAAGAAAAAAATGATTATTAAGCTTTGAATTAATATTAAATCTACTGTACATAATATTTTATTCCTTATCATTTGTATTTCATCATGACCTAAAAAAGGATACATTTAATATTTTGTCATTTTTGCATTTAGATGTGAAGTTTTTACCTCCTAATACAAGATGAATTTTATGTGTAGGTGTCATGTGCCATTAAGAAAAAGCTATTTCTTTCTGTCTTCATTCAGTTTTTACCAGAAGTTGATCATAAAAACTTTTCAAAGATTTTGTTCATCTCCTTAATGTCTTCCTTGTTTATTTCATGATTATATTTATCTAGTTCTGAGATATGGAGACTGAAGTCACCTACTAGTATAATTTTGTTTTGAATGCTATTCTACTTGATGCATATTTGTTTAGTATTGATATTATCTTCTTTTATATGATACCTTTTAAGAAAATGGAGTTTCCTTCTTTCTCTCTTGTAATTACATCAATTTTTTGTTTTTACTTTACCTGAGATCAGTATTGCTTTTTTTATTTCAACTGAAGTATATTAAATTCTACCCTAGAATTTTACAATTTCTCTTGTGTGTTTTTTGTGTGTCTGCTTTAAGTGTGTTTCTTGTAAACAATATATTATAGGAGTCTGGTTTTTCATTCATTCTTTTAATCATTTTTTATTTTATGCAAGATTTCATGCCATTAACATTTACTATTATGCTGTGTGTTTCCCCTTTATTTATACTTTTCATTTTCCTTTCATCTTGTCCTTCCTTACCAGTGTTTTACTTTTGATCACCACATCCCCTGATCTGTCATCTCTTCTATCAGTCACCATCCCCTTTCTTTCTCCTTTTTCCTTCTATTTCTGTCCTGCTTTCTAGGAAACTCCCTTTACCTTTTTTCCCCATTTTTCCTCCTGCATTCCAATAGGGAAAGAAAAATTTCTCTACCCAACTGAGAGTGTATTTTATTCTTTCTTTGAACCAAATATAAAGACAATAAGCTTCAAACAATGCTCACCCCCTCCTTTCTCCCCTCTATTATAATATGTCTTTCATGCCCCTTCTAATATGATTTACATTTTTGTGCCTCCCTCTTTTCTCCTAGTACAATTTTATTTTTCATGTTTTTTTTTGTAATCATCACATCAAAGTCAATTAATAGTTGTACTTGCTATGTAGAGTCCTTCTAATTTCCCTAGTAGTAATATAGTTCTTAAGGGTCAAAAGTATCATCTTCCCATATAGGGCTGTAGCCATTTTAATATTAGTTGAATAGCCTATTTTTCTTTCCTATTTACCTCTTTATGCTTTTCTTGAATCTTTTATTTAAAAATCAATTTTTTTATCAGAAAAGTTTGAAATTAACCTAATTCATTGAATGCCCATCTTTTTCCCTGATAGATTATGCTAAATTTAGATTGATACTTCATTTTTGGTTGTAACTCAATCTTTTTTGGCCTTCTGGAATGTTGTATTCTAAGTACTCAGATCTTTTAAAGGAGAAACTGTTAAGTCATATGTAATACTGACTGTAGCTCTTTCAATTGTTTATTGTTTTTTTTTTTTTTTCCCTGCCTGCTTACAGTATTTTCTCCTTAATCTGATAGTTCTGCTATCTGGTTACAATATTCCTTTTAGTTTTAAGTGATCAGGGCATTCTTTGGTTCTGAGATGTAAGGGCGCTTTTCTTTGATAATTTCTTGAAATATGTTGTTGTTCAGGCTCTTTTTTTGATCATGACTTTCAAGCATTCCAATAATTGCTAAATTATCTCTCCTGGATTTGATTTCCAAGTCTGCTGCATTTCCCATGAGCTTTTAAATTTTTTTAACTCTTTTGATTTTGTTTGACTGATTCTTTTTTTTTAATTTTAAAAAATTTTTTTAAGGCAATGGGGCTAAATGACTTGCCCCAGGTCACATAGCTAGACAAATATTGTCTAGGGTCATATTTGAACTCAGGTACTCCTGACTCCAGGGCCAGTGTTCTATCCACTGCACCACCCATCTACCCCTTAATGATTGTTGATATCAAGCCTTAACTAAATTGCATTTCCCTTTTACCCAAATAAGATAGGTCTTTCCTGAAGCTCTTCCAAGTTATCTGAGGAATTTTGTTCACTCTGTATTTTTGAGGCTTCAATCATTCCAGATTTTGTTTAGAGGCCTGCTTTAATGTTTGTTAGGAAAACTGAGAAGAACTCAGGCAGTTTCCTATCTTTTTCTGTTATCTTTGCTCTGCCACCAGTTTTTAAATATTTAAAAAGCAAAATTAATGAGTAGTAAATAGCAATTAAAAAACAAAATAATAAACAAATATCTACTTATTCAAAAGCAAATTTTAAGCTTAGGAAACACATTGTATAGTCTTTTATCTTTTGTTTGTTTTTTTCAAGGCAGTGGAGTTAAATGACTTGCCCAAGGTCACATAGCTAGGTAATTATTAAGTGTCTGAGGTCAGATCTGAACTCAGGTCATACTGACTCCAGGGCCAGTGCTCTATCCACAGTGCCACCTAGCCACCCTCTTTGTTTTATCCTTTGAACCAGCAATGCCACTCCTAATTTTATTTCCAAAATGACTGGAAAAAAGAAAAAGAAACTATATGTTCTAAAATATTTATAGCATCTCTCTTTGTTTTGGCTTAGAACTGGAAATTACAGGGATGTTTATCAAGTGGGGAATGGCTGAACAAGTTTTGCTATATGATTGTTTTGGAATACTGTTGTGTTGTAAGAAATGATGAGCACAATGATCTTAGAAAAACATAGAGAGGTTTGCATGAAATAATGAAGAGTAAAAAATGAACAGAATCAAGAGAATATTGTAATGACAATATTGTTTTAAGAATGATTGAGGGGTGGCTAGGTGGCGTAGTGGATAAAGCAACGGCCTTGGAGTCAGGAGTACCTGGGTTCAAATACTGTCTCAGATACTTAATAATTACCCAGTTGTGTGGCCTTCGGCAAGCCACTTAACCTCATTTGCCTTGCAAAAACCTAAAAAAAAAACGAATGATTGAGCAAATAAGTCCTTTTAACTATTATAAATACCTAAATTAATTACAAAGAGAATATGAGAAAAAGAAAGAAATTATAAATAAAAGTATGCATAGAATAGTTTTACAGAGATACATACATATTCATATATAAGTATAAAAGCATAAAAAATATACACATGATTTTGTCTAATGGTAGCCATCTAGAGTAGGGGTGAAGAAAGAAGGAAAGGAAAAAAGGGGGAGAAATACATGATAACCTTGTATATTTGAAAGGAATAGCAATTTGTGCATTTCATATATATATATATGTGCAATTTCATAAGCAATCATCTTTTATTTTTATGATACTATATTATAGAAATGTCTGTTTTATTCCATAAATTAAAGATAAGATAAATAATAAGTAAATATATATATATGTATATATATATATATATATATATATGCAGAGAACTTTATGTGCCTTATCTCATTTCAGCACCAAAACAGAGCTATGATAAAAAAACTATATTGTAATCTCCATTTTATAAGTGTAAAAACTGAGGTTTAGACAAGAAAAGTATTTGACCTATGAGCTACTCAATGCCAGAAGCTAGATTTGAACTAATTTCTTCCTGACTTCAAAAGTACAATTAGAGTTTGGAGATCATCTAATCCCAATACCAGTCTAAAGAATTATTCTCCTTGGTTCATTCTTTTCTGTCACACATGATCATCTACTACATTTTTATTCATTTTAAAACTTATCAGATTTTATTGCATAAATGGGAAGGTAGGCAGTATCTTATTTAATTCTCCTTAGCAGCAGCCTTCCTTATGGTGGCTAGAATCTTGCTGAACTCCTCTCTCTTCTTCTTGGCCAGGATGCCAATTCCTACACACATTTTTTTAACCTGAACTTAAGAATTGCTTATATTTGGAGACTTTTAACAATTCCATGGTCCATCTATAAATTCACAAACCTCCTGAATCATATCTTTCACAAAGTTAGTGTGTCCTATGAAGCACCCAAAGGCAATAGAGTCTCTATGTATTTGAAAACTTTGTAGCCCTTGTTAAGGGCCTTGGCTATGGGGTAATAGATGGTCATTCTTTGGTACTACTTCTATCTCAATGGCAGCCACAGTCTGCTTTTTGTTAGTGATAGGGAACTTATATTTCAGTGGTAGGGAATTTAACTCAGCCAATTTTTGGACAGCTCTAATTGTTAGGAACCTTTCCTCATTTTGAGTTAAAATATTTTCTTTTTCCTTGAGTCAAGCTGAGTAACTAGAATCTTGAAGCTGAAAGGGACCTCAGAGACTCATCATCTTATATCTTTAACTAATATTTCATGTCACCATTTGAAGATTCTGGCAAAGGATTAGGCTTACTCCTACTATGTGACAATCCTTCAATGTCTGAAGATAATTATCATGTCCTTGTTCCTAGGTCTACCTCTTTAGTCATCGTTTCCTAGCCCCAATAACTTTACTGTTTTTTACTGAGCTATACAGCATGGTTTCATGTTATCCCATACTCTTGGTTACACACTTCTTGCCTCACTTCACATTGGCAATAAACTTCCTGGAAATAAATTTAGTACTCCAGAATGAACTCAATATTCTACCTTAGGGAAGACTTCAGAAAAACCATCAGTTTTGTAAGTCAGACTTGAGAAAAGACTGTTCTGTGATTTCAGAATGAAATAAGCCAATTGTAGACAATTCAATACTAAACAAACAATATTCTTGGCAATAATATGGAAAGGATACTTTGGTGAAATCCCATAGATAATCTGGGTGGGGTCCCCTTTTTATCTATTTGCCACTTCCATACAGAAAAGTATCTAGTCCATCCAAGATAGAGTCAGATAAGCATAATAATTTGTACAATTGAAGAACAGTCCCCCAATTGAGGAACATTATCTCTTCCTTGGTTGATCTTTTATGCTTTCCAGGCAATGAGTAGGCCATATAATAATCTAAGCACCAGACACTGCTTGGTTTCTAGTCTAACATCATATGAACTATTTATTTGTAGTATTTGTTCCTGAGCTTTGGTAGAGTCTTTCAAGCGTATATTGGTCCGATTCATCATTTGTACCTTGACTCTGACATAGTTAGGCTGTTTTGTCCTCTTTGAGACCAACTCTATGATCATTACATTCTACTTCAGTCTACCATCCAGGATAAGATCATTATCAATAAACTCATCATTGTGGAAATTACTTCACTTTTGGCACTAACACCTCATCAGCATCCTCAATATATCTCTATACCTGGAAAGCTGGAAGATGAAGCAAAAGTCTTTTTCAATCAACTGTACTGCTCAGTCTCACTATACCATCATTATCTGTCCTCTTTCCCTTTGCCAGTGTTTTCATCTTCCTTTACTGTGCTGTCTTCCACTTTAATCCAAAAATATTTATTGGGGCAGCTATGTGGTGCAGTGGATAGGGCACTAGCCTTGGAGTCAGAAGTACCTGAGTGCAAATCTGGTTTCAGACACTTAATAATTATCTGGCTGTGTGGCCTTGGGCAAGCCACCTAACCCCATTGCCTTGCAAAAACTAAAAAAAAATATTTATTAAGTCCCTAAGTACTATACTGAATGCTGTGGGTACAATTAATAAAAAACGGTGCCCCTGCCCTTTAAAAGTTCACAGTCTAAAGATGCAAAAAAGAGTCAGGACAGTGGGAGTGCATGGGGGATGGGATACTAGGAGTCCTGTTCCAAGAAAGGCAACAGATATAAGATGGAGTGATCTGAGAGTGGTTTCTGTCCTCTATGTATTTATTCAGCCATTTTTCAATCATGATCTATGCTTTATGACCCCTTTTAGGGTCTCCAGCTCACTTTACTGATGAGGAAACTTAAGCAAGCAAGGTTAAATGAATTGCCCATGGATGAATAGTCAATGAGTGCCATATTGAAAAAAAAATAAAGAATCTTCTTGACTCCAGGTTAATCACTCTATGCACTGTGGAGTCCACTTGTTTCTATCTTGTATAAAGGAAAGTAATGAGAGGACTTTGGTATTCTACCAAGCAGCACTCCAGTCAGAGGGGAGAGGAGTCAATCAAGGCTTAAAGGGATGAGTTTAAAAGCAGTGAGTTTTTTCTGGAAAGGACAATTCATTCCATGAAGCAGAAACTGGCACTACAGTAGATTTTTCAGCTACAGTCCTCTCCATGAAATTGTAAGGCCCTAACGAAAATATCTGTTTCCTTTTTTTATTTGATCCCCCCAGTACAGTGCTTGACATGGCTCTCCATACAAGTTCCCCAAACTAATTAAGTCTTTGTGTCAACTCTCATACTTTTTATGCACATGGGGAAGAGACTAGTCCATCCCACAGAGGAGGGACATTAATAGATATTACAATGTTAATCAAGATTTGTGAGCAACTCATCATTCATGTTAAGTGAAACAGAGAGATTTAAAACATCTTTGCTCTTAAGGGAAGTTCTTATTTCAACATTTTAAATTATGTAACCTATCATACATGTCATACACACACACACACACACACACACACACACACACATATATATATATATATGCACAAAATGGCACCTCTTTAGATCATTTTTTTAAAAAAGACTTTTCACACCCTATTTTATATTGGATTAAATGTGAATTGTTTTTCAGTTTCAGATGCAAAATTGTTTTAAATTTACATATGAGGGGGCGGCTAGGTGGCACAGTGGATGGAGCACTAACCCTGGAGTCAGGAGTACCTTAGTGCAAATCTGTCCTCAGACACTTAATAATTGCCTAGCTGTGTGGCCTTGGGCAAGCCACTTAAACCCATTTGCCTTGCAAAAATCTAAAAAAAATACATGCGGCAAATTGAGGAAAAAATCAAGCATATTGATAAATCACATGTTTCCAAATATTTTTCTTTCATTGAAATGCAGATTCATAACCAGTAATGATTTTGTCTAACAGGTCCATATTTTTTTTTGTTTGCTTTTAAATATATTGGGTTTTAGATTCTCTAGACCTTAGAATATTTAACTTTTTCAAGTGCACCAGGCTCTAAATCAAACATGTAGAAAACCAGAATTTTTTTCAAACTGTTGAGGTTTGATTAGCATAACTAATCAGCATTAAACATGTCTAGGTCAATAGTTTTAACTTCATGTAACTGATGAAAATTGAAACCTCAATTCCAACTGTTTCTCATTAATTCATGGATATTTCACATCTCAAAAATTTTGTTAAATGAAGCATCCTATTAGAATCACTACCTACCTTTCAGAATTATTCCTAGAAAATATATTCACAGATATTTCCTTGAATTCTATGTAATGATTAGTTGGAAGTCCCTCAGTAATTTCATATTCTTTGTTTTGCTTCCCACAAATGATCAACCTCTATTTTTTTTTAAAAAAATCTAATTGACTTATAACACTGGCAAACCAGTGCATACAGACAATGCACAAGTTCATAATCTAATTGAATCTTGATTTATCCAGTTAGACACTAATGTCAAAAAGATGGATTTCTTATATGGTCAATACAGAAATGCTTTTGTCAACATGTACTATATGTTACATACTCATGGTAATGTTCATTCTAATACTAATACCACTTATGTTTTCTATCTATTTTTAAGGCCACATATACACATTATGACTTAAAGCAAACAGAATCATGACATGGTAGAAATAAGGCAGAATCTATAATCAGAAGGCCTGAAGTTGAATACCAGTCTTTTATTATTTGTGTGAATCTAGGCCAAGTCACAACTCTAGGATTCAATTTCCTCATCTGTGAAATTAGGAGATTGGACTCAAGAACACATAGAACATTTTAATTCTAAATCCATGATTATATATATATATATATATTCATAATAAATACATTTTTATGATACTTTGCAGTTTATTTCCTGTGTTTTTATAATGGTTCTTTAGCTGTCCATTTTTTATTTGAGCAGGACAAGATCCCATCTATTTGTTCATCTCTGAAGTATTGAAAGGTCAGCAATTTCTCTTTTCTGGCATATGACATTAGCACATTTTTCTAAATGTGTGCATTAAAAAAAAGAAACCAAGAATTCTCTATTTTCTAAATACACAAAATTATGATTTGTCGTTAATAATTCTCCCACATTCCCTACTTACCCCCTCCCCCACTGTCCACATGCATACATCCAACCATATGGTGGTAATATAGCAACAAAAGTAATGCAAGATGGTAAGGATTTATTTTTATTTTTGAAAAGAATATTCTTTAATATTAATATTAAATAGTTAGATCATTCATTATTCCCTGAATTCACTGACCTATCTCCAATATAATGGTCAATGGTCTTTTTTCAGTTTTAAACCTTGTCATTTCTCCAGCTGGTGACACTGATGTTCACTCTTTCTTCAACCTCACATTTTTTAATTATTCTTTTTTTAAATTTCCTTGACTAATTTATTTTTTTCCCATCCCTTAAGTATCAATTCTTCACAGTATTCTGTTCTCTCCTCTCTCTCTCTCTGTCTGTCTGTCTGTCTGTCTGTCTCTCTCTCTCTCTCTCTCTCTCTCTCTCTCTCTTGCCTGTAATTTCAACAACTGCTAAAAATTTAATTATCAGTTCTGTGTAGATCCTCACAAAGAGCCTAAGAAGAAAGATGCTAACCACTTTCAGAAAAAAGAACTGATAAAGAGTATATATAGCATGATTTTACATGTATTTATAAATGTTTCAAATTATGGCCTTCTCTGGTGTGGCATGGGGAGGAAGGAGAGAGACAATTTGGGACTTAAAATGTGACAAAATAAATATCTAAAATTAATTTTTAAATAGAAATAAAAAGGGAAAAAATCTATTCATCAAGTCCTAATATTTTTCATGATTTTTAATCTCATATTCCTACCTGGATATCATGCAGTAATGTGAATCTCAACATGTCCAATGAAAAATTCATCTCCATAAAACTTGTGCTTCTACCTACCATTTCTATTTTTATTGATATTATAAAAATTCTATCAAACTTTCAGGCTTGAAATCTTGAAGCTATTTCTGGCTTTCCTCTCCTTCAACTACTTATTCCTAATCACTTGCCAAATTTATTTGATTCTCCATTGATAATCTGTTTTTTTCTTCATTAAAAAGTCCCCTTCACCCTGCATCCCCCCCCAATCTGAGAGCAAATAAGAAACTTTTCCAAGGTCACATAAGGAATATATGACTGAGCAAGACTTGTATCCAGTGCTTCTGCCTCAAAATCTAATGTTTTCTTCCATTTTGAAATCTTACAACGTTACCCTATATACTCTGCTCCACATAAGCAGATTAATAATAACACTTTCTCTGGATCTCCCCTTTGTCCTTATGAAATTCCACATTATATAGTATTTATTAGCATATGTATTATTATTTTGTACTATTTATATTATTATTTTATAAGTTTATTAAGGGCAAGACCGTTGATTTTCAACTTGTCATCTCCAATGTCTCGTGTATAACAAGTTCTTAATAAATATTTGCGACTTAGATCTCTGAAACAACTTTCCAAAATCACAAATTCTCTATTTCCATTCGTTAATTACATCATTTTTTTGTAATGCAGAGGTTAAAAGTTCCAAATATATATATATATATCCCCACAAGGGACAATCAAGATTAGTCCCTAGAGAATTAATAAGTAGGAAAGAGCTCATTAGCTAAAAATGTAAAAGATACAAAGACAGGGGAATCTCAATCACCTGGTCAGAGGGCAGACGATAATGAAGAAATCTGTGGTTATTAAATATCCTGTTCAGTTGTCAAATATAATACAAATTGCACAAGATAGGCAGTAGTGGAATTTGCAGGTGTCATATCATTACTCAAGACTTGACATTTCTCAGTTGGCCCCTACTTTTTAATACATTAGCTTATATCTGTTCATTTTTTTACCATTCTATAGTTTATTTCTACATCAAAGTCACCCTTCTCTTCCCCTTATCCTCTTCACTTTCTTTTATGTATTGTCTTATCCCATCAGAATGTTATGGCAGAGATTTTGCATAGGAAGTGCATTGACTGGAGCACCAGCTCTGGAGTAAGGAGGACCTGAATTTAAATCTGAACTCAGACACTTGACACTTACTAGCAAGTCACTTATCACTGATTGATCCACATCCAGGTTCATCTCCAGTCATCCTTTTCAATACCTGATCACTGTACCTGGATGGCTCCAGATGACAAAGTGAGGATGGTGATTTTTCACACTAGCCCCTCATTCAAATCAGTTCACATGTATGAATTTCCTGATATTGTGGTCTTCTTCAAGAATGAAGGAAAAAATAGTAAGTGTTTGGAGCATAGTAAGCAGTAATAGTAAAACATCTAGGTGCAGTGTATGGCACTAATAGTGTAGACATTTCAATTGCTAAAAATGGAAACTACATTAGAGATCATATATGAAACTTATTTCATAAATTTATAGAATATGTAACATAACCTTCAGTATCTTTGCCTTAATCACTATTTTCATATTTACATAATCACACCCACATTCCTATAGTCAGCTGTCATAGGGAAAACCTGACCTAAGTCCAATAATACTATATTTTCTATTTCCATTGTGAGGTTAACACTGGAATTCATTTATGAACTAAAGAATAGATTTCTTTGGAAGTAGAAATGATGTAAAATGAAATAATAATGGATATTATGCCATTTTAATAAACATTAAACTTGGAAAAATTGATAAAACTTCAACACCAGAAATTAAACAGTTTAAACATACTCTTTTCAACCATAGTTTTTTTTAATTCATGACTTTTCTTTTTCATCACCTTTTTCATCACCTTCTTTTTCATCTTTTACATCACCTTGCCTAGTGGCTGTGTGATACAGATGAAAGAAAATCAAACCATGCTCTTTCCTTCCTCTCATCTTGGACTAATATCCCTGTCATAGATTTAGAGATGAAAAGAAAACCAGAAATCATCTAGTATACCCTTTCATAGAAAACTGAGGGCAAGGAGTAATGGTGTACTGGTAAATGTTTAATAATCTGCTTTTGGAGAAGGATAGTATTACATGATACACATTTAAGACCAAGTTACATTATTATTATTTTCCTCTATCATTTTCTTCAATCTAGACAGACAACAAATCAATATCTCAATACATGATTTGTGGCATTTGCTTATTTTGGAACTTTACATGATCTCAATGAAATTTAACTATCAGCTTTAGTGAGTTAATGCTACAGAACTTCCATTTGTAGTTTTGAGGAATTCCTTCTCCAGAATCACACAGTTTTTGACTGATCCTTTATTTCACCTCTGTGACCTCAGTTTCTTTATGTGTAAAAAGGTGGGATTGAACAAGATGGTCTCTAAAGTGACTCCAATCTCTAAATATATGGTTTTATTTCTCCTTGCCAATAGAAAATAATAAATTTTTAGAACTTTCTTTTTTTATGTTGAAGAATTTCTATTGACGTTCACCTTAAGTATAACGTTTTAGGTTTTTCAAATGTGTTTGAAAAAGTCAGTCCCTGGAATCATGAAAAAAGTAAAAGGATTCAATTTCCATGAAGTGAATCAAAATGTTTCTGCTCAAAAAATGTGTAATCAAGACATTGCTTAACTGACATGCAAAAATAAAACATATTGGCCAAACAATATTTTATTTCATGTTCTACTTCAGAAACAGAATTAAGCAATTTTGCCAGTACAGATCTGATTATGCCATCACTGGGAATCTTAGATGTCATCATTATATATGCCAAGATAAATCTGTGCACTAAGATTAACATAATAATATGGTAGTTGAGAGTTTAACAAATCTCAAGAAGTGCCATAGTCAAAAAAAGTAATTTTACCATATATTCAATCATTCCCAATTGATGGGCATGCCCTTAGGTTCCAAATTTATTCCTTTTTTTTCCCTTTATCTTGACCACTACAAAATGATTATTATTCATGTGAACACTTTTCTTTTTTGCTTTCTTTGGTGTTCAGACCTAGTAAAGATGAATTTTGTTCAAGGTTATACTCAGATTAATGACTTTTGGGGCATGGATCCAAATTGTTCTCCTGAATGCTTGTATCAAGTCATAGCTTCAAAAACATTGAATTAATGTGACTGGTTTTATTTTTGCAGGACTTCCAACTTTTATCCATGAGAAGTGATGCAAGGAGAAATTTCAGAGAAACATTGGAAAATTTTATGAACTGATAGAGAGTGAAGTGAGCAAATGCAGTAGAATAATTTATGAAATAACAGCAATAATAGGCGTTAATAGACTAAGAATTGATCAATACCATGACCAACCCTAATTCTAGAGGACTGATGATGAGTTATGCTCCCCCACATATTGATAGAAAAAGTGAGGTTTTCAAGTTACAGCATTATATAAAAAGTTCTTTATCTGAACAGTGTAATAACTTGTTTTATATTTGACTAATCGTATTTGTGACAGCTTTGTTCTTTTGTTCTTTAAAATTTAAGAAGATGGGAAGGACAAAAATAATTGGTTGCTAATCAAAAAATAAACAAGCATTCCATATCTTTTGCATCTCCCACTTTTCCAGACTTTTACACCTCTGCCTAGAAGTACCCTGTTACTGTGAAACTGTTCTTCTTGCTATTCCTTAAACATCCTTGAAAAGTCTTAATGTTTATAGACTGATTGACAAGATGCCCCATCTCCTGACTCTAGGTATGGAATCCCATGCCTTCTTCATCTCTGGCTTCTCTCAATTTTCAATTAAAATCTCACCTTCTTCAGGTACCATCTTATTTATAATACTTTCTTTTGGTTGATTATTTCCAGTTTATCCTGTATAGAGCTTTTTTTGCATATAGTTATTTTCATGATGTCTTCCTCCTTACATTGGGAGATTCTGAGGACAAGGACTTCGTTTGACTTTTCTTTCTGTCCCTAGTGTATAATAAAGAATCTGGTATATAGTAGTTACTTAATATATTTTTATTTAATGATTATGTAACAATAATAACAACAGTAACTAATAATTGTATTAATAGTAGGTTAAAGAGAAAATATTTTTAAAAACCAAATTATCAGGGCAGATAAAATTTCCTTTTAAAATGTTTTCATTATTCTGAATATTTTCAAGAATATGGAATATAAAACTAAAATCATTCTCCATTTGTCTTCTTTCTTTTTGAAAATAATAGTATAAATTAACCACATTAGATTACTGATACTGATTTATTCATACCCCAAAATAATATTTTTCTAATGAGTATATCCTTATTGATTCCTACATTATTTAAGTTAAGCTGGAAATTTAAATTAAATTTCTAGTAAAGCCTGTAGATTTTAAGGTTCAATAGGAGTCTGCCTTTCCAATGTTTATATAGCAAAGATGTAAAAAGAGCACCAGAAAAAATAATGATCAAGAAATCCAAAGAGAACAAATAGTAATTTCCTTCATCTAATGCAGTACTACCTAAAAATACTACCAGAAATCTGAGGATCCTCTCCATAAGAAAATAGTGTGAGCATAGGTCAGCAAATTGAAAAATTGTGAATACTCTTAGCAGGGTGCATTGTTATTCTCTTGAAACATGGAAGGTCAGTTTTTGCAATTAGGAAACCTGAAATGCTTCAAAGGAGAATGTCCATAAGGGTCTGGGGGTTACAGTGGGAGGGAAAATGAAGGAAGGCAATAATTAGAAATACATATATATATATATATACATATATAAACATATATGTATATATGTATACATGCACACACACATATATACACCACTCTCACTTTAGATGCCTACTCTGTCTATGATGTACCATAAAATCTACATAGCATCATTGGCATTATTTAGAGGGTTTTAAAAACTGCAACACTGGGTCCAGACACCATACCATTCAGGAGAACTTAAAGTCTGCTAGTGTTCTGGATTATACATACATTAGGAAAATTAAAGGTAGTAAAAACATCTCAGGAAGAGTATGAGGATGGAAATAGACTGGCCATGATACAAAATTCCAAATTAAGTGATAAAATATTATGATTTAAGAAACATCCAAGAAGCAAGCACAAAAGAGAAATTCTATCTTTTTCTTTCAAAACTTCCTGTTCTATGTTTTCTTCTGAATACTATTTGACATCCTTTTCTTGAACTTGTTAAGGAATTATTCTCTTATGGGTTTGCTTCTTAAATCATATAATTTTACGTAAATATTTTGATTAAGACATAATATTTTATCACTTAATTTGGAATTTTGTGTCATGGCCAGTCTATGTCCATGCTCATACTCTTCCTGACATTTTATTTTCCTAATGTATCTATAATCCAGAACACTAGCAGACTTCAAGCTCTCCTGAATGGTATGGTGTCTGGACCCAATGTTGCAGTTTTAAAGCCCTCCAAATAATGCTAATGATGCTGTGTAGACTTTATGGCACATTATAGTCAGAGTAGGTATTCAAAGTTAGAGTGGTTTATCTATATCTATCTATATCTATATATTTATGTGTATGTGTGTATGAATACACACACACACACACACACATATATATATGTATATATATATATATATATATACATATATATATATGTATGTATGTATTTCTAACTCTTCCTTTCTTTTCCCTCCCACTGAAACCCCCCAGAGCCTCATGAACATTCCCCGTTGAAGCATTTCAGGTTTCCTAATTGCAAGAACTGACCCTCTATGTTTCAAGAGAATAACAATGCACCCTGCTAAGAGTATTTACAATTTTTCAATTTGCTGACCTATGCTCACACTACTCTCTTATGGAGAGGATCCTCAGATTTCTGGTAGTATTTTTGGGGTAGTATTGCATTAGATGAAGGAAATTACATTGGTTCTCTTTGCATTTCTTGATCATTATTTTTTCTGGTGCTCTTTTCACATTTTTGCTATATAAATATTGGAAAGCTAGACTCCTGTTGAACCTTAAAATCTACAGGCTTTACTAGAAATCTTGAATATAAATTTCCAGCTTAACTTAAGTAATGTAGGAATCAGTAATGATATACTCATTAGAAAAAGATTATTTTGGGGTGTGAATAAATTAGTATCAGTAATTCATGTCAACTATCTGCAATTCTTTCAGATTTTCTTTTTAAAATTAATTCCATAGCTAATACATTTCATTGAGAAATTAGATATTAGTACCTCAAACCAGCAGATCTTATTTTAATTTAAAAATTACAACTTACCAGAGTGGTGGAAATTAGCATCAACTTGTAGATACCAGTTAATGATTATATCAATCTATTAAATTTCAGGATTTAGATACTATTTATTTAATATCAAAAGGCTTACAGAGCCCTTTACAAACTGTTTCATTTAATTCTTAATGCAGAGCTGACATGTAGGTGATATTGCTTTTATTTCACAGATGAAAAAGCCGAGGCAGACAGAGGCTAAATGATTATATGTACATATACACATATTTTGCTATGTGTTTGCATATATACATATAAATCCATGCAGAAATGCATATACAGTTACATATAAGTATGTGTACATATATGGTCTGTAATGTAAAGATATTGTGCATATATATAAACTTGTATTTATTGACAAGGCAAAATAAGACTGAGAGAGACAAAGAAATAGAGACAGAGAGATTCAGAGACATGAAGTATTAAGGTCTGAAAGGTTTTCAGAAGTCTGTTTCAAATAAACAGTAAAGGTATCTATTTTCCAATACTTTTGAAAATACCCTCTTTGCCTGGATATTACTTAATACAGAAAAAAAGAATTTGCATACCAATACCATCTTATTTTCCTGCACAATACCACTTTAAAAAGAAATAAAAAAAGATCTGAAAACATAAAGGATTATAGATGGTATTTAGAGGCCATCTAGTCCCTTCATTTTAGAAATGAATCTGATTATGGTTAAATGACTTGTCCAAGGTGATAAAAAAAAATTGAGATGGAATTCGAACAACTCCATCATTCTATCATTTTGTTGCATGCTATGTTGTGCTATTAAAAATGTCAGGAGCAGAACAGAGGCTGAATGCAATATTTGTGGATCTGTCAAAATTTTGCCACTGTCAATCGTGAGGGTTTATAGAAAATTATGTCAAAATATGGTTAATGAGCATAGTATGCCAATTTCAAGATGCCATGATTGCCCAGGTTCTGGACAGTGGATGAAAATCTCGTGCTTTCTGAGTTGCCAATGGAGTGAAACAAGGCTATGTGTTTGCTGCCACTCATGATGTTTATGGTCCTGTTATCAAATGCCTTTACTGAGGCTTCAATTTCAGCTACCACACTGAACAGTAAATTCTTCAACTTGAAAAGGCTAGAAACCAAGACCAAAGTGGAGGGAGTGCTGCTAATATGATTTTTTATTTGCAGATGATTGTGTACTCAGTGCAGTCTCTGAAGCTTAGATGTTACAAGTATGGATCAATTCTTTGCTGCTTGTGCTAATTTTGGCTTAACAAGTAACACCAAGAAAAAAATAGGTGCTCCATCAGCCAGCACCACATCACCCATATGTGGAAACATTGATTACAGCAAATGGAGAAGTTTTGAATACTGTGGATAAGTTCACTTACCTTGGCAATATACTTTTCATGGAAGTAAATATTAATAATGAAGTTGACATAAACATTGCCAGGTAGCTCAGTGTTTGGAATGCACCAAGGGTAAGTATGGGAGAGAAATAATAATATTAATTGACTAGCAAATTGAAGGTCTACAGAGCTATTCTGCTGACCTCATTATTGTATGACTGAAATTTGGACAGTCTACCAACTCCAGACCAGAAAACTGAATCACTTCCATTTAAATTGTCGTAGGAAAATTCTGAAGATCACCTGGCCGGAGAAGATACCAGACATTGAGGTCCTTTTTCAAACTAAATTGGCAAGCATTCAAACTCTACTTCAGAGAGTGCCACTCCAATGGCCTGGTCACACTGTGTAAATGCCAAATATATGCTTGCCAAGATGTTTTGGGGATAACTCACACAGCACAAGTATTCTCAGTGAGGTCAGAAAAAGTGATTTAAGGACACTCTCAAGGTCTCTCTTGAGAATTTTAGAATTGATTATAAAACAAAGGAGACAATGCACAGAACCACCTTGTTTGATCTGCCCTCATCAAAGAGAATGATGTGCTCTATGGGAAAGGCAGAATTGAAGTAGCTCAAAGAAAACTGGATATGTGCAAACTTAAAGAATTCATCTCAGGTAGATTTAACTAGACTATTTTTTGCCAGACCTATGGTAGAGCATTATGAACTTGTATTGGTTTGTTCTGCCATAGTCAACACACAAGAATGAAGCACAACAACTGGACCAGACCAAACCAGATCAGATTATATGATATATGATTGATGTGATATGATATGATGAATATGAAAAATGTAAATATATAGATAGTAGTATCAATATCAGTATCTTTATATATTATAGATATCATAATATGATAGTGCCTTCCCAGAGAAAGATTTAAAGTGTCACCATGCTTATATCTGCACTGTTCCTTAGTGTCCAAACTCTTATCCTAGACACTAATTCCAGGTTGTCTTCCTCTAAGAATTTATGCATAAAGAAATCCTCAAGGGTCCTTGGAAAACTAAGGAAAGATCTGTAATGATGCTCTTCTAGTTATGGCCCTCCCTACCAGAATTTAGAGTTCTTAGAGAAAAAGAAATCTTGAAGTATTTTTAATTCTAAATCCACTTGAAGCTGGGACCACAGTCTTTGAAATATCTTAACTTCTTTTAAAATTTCTTCATAAAAATTCTGTTGCCAAGGAAGAAAATGGAAAATTACACTGGGCTTCAATTAAAAGAATGTATCTCTTCATAAATAGGTGACTCAGTAGCTTGCTGGAAAAAAACAAAAAAAACAAAATTCAGATGTCATTGAAGGATAAAGTATTGATGGATGCAAATAAAATAACATGGCTAGTAACTAAAGCATGTAGACAAATGGTTCATTTTTAAAAGCCTACACACACGCACATACACACACAAACACACACACACACACACACACACACACACACACACATATATATATATATATATATATATACATACATATTCTGATAACTCATTAAAGGACAACTTGAGCAAAATGAAGCTGATCTAAATTAAAATGAAGCACTTCTTAAAAAAGAAGCACTAGGTTTTTTTTTAAATAACTATGTATTTTTTTCTGAAAGTTCCTTGAATAGAAACATAGATTAAGTAAAATGGAAGCTAGAGAACAAGTTTTGCATAGCATTTTCACAGCCCATTTTGTCAGTCAGATTTAAATCTATTTAATAAGTTGCAATATTCCTTTCTCATGAGGTTCAACATACAAATGAACATCACCTACTCCTGTGTAGGTAATAGCTATTTGTGGCTGCTCTGATTAAAAGCATCAGCTGTGTTTGAAAATCAACATCACTAAGGAAAATGGAAGAAATGACCAGAAGTATCTTTTTTCTATCTTAGTCCAAAATAAATTGAACCCTTAGGAAAATAAATTTTAAGTTAAATGTCTGACTTTAAGTAGGATTGAGCAAAGTATATTTTTGTTTTTCTCCAAATTCACTTAATAAATCTGACCCTCTGCACAGTTACAGTGTTAAGATCAGAAACATGAATCCAGAAGTTCTGAAAATGTTTCTTAGAAAATCACAGTTTCCTGGGCAGAATACATGTTCCTCAAACAATATCTATTTTGGCACATTTTTAGAGTTTCTCATAGTTCACTAAATTGTAGACAATAAGTATTCACCTCTTAGGTCAACTTTTATTATTCTACAACCCTATGAAAGGGAAAATCAGGGTAGATATAGAAAAAGAAAATACCATATTTTATGTGAAGGGAGTATAGGGCAATTGATTTACATTTAGAGTTCATTTTACTTTGTATTTAAAGATATATCCTGTCTTCACAAGTCTCCTATTTATTTATTAGTTTAACAACTATTATGTTCTTGAGTGGGCAGAGTTCAATGCTAGGTGCTGGCAAGATATAATATACAGTCAAGGCATAAGCCCTACTCTCATGGAACTTGCATTCTTTCAGGAAGCTGATACAAGTACAGATAACTAGAATGTACAACACAGTATAACACTTAAAGTCACCTTAAGCACCTGGGTGAACATAAGTAGCAGAAATGAGTTTTAAGGCCAAGTCACCTGATTCCAAATATACTGGACAGAGAATGAACTTGGAGCTGTGCTTCAGGATCTAGAGTAGGCAGATACATTCCATTCAAACATGGTAAGCACTTATTTGTTGACCAATCCACTGGCCACAGTCTAATGATATTTATCTTAGGCAGTTGTCAAAGTGTGATCTGGGTCCTCTCTAGAGATTCCCAGAACCCTCTCAGGGGATCTATGAAGTCAAACTATTTTCATTATTAACTGATATGTTTTCATTTCTAATATAGTCAATGTTGATTGATATAACCACATAAGAAAAAGTTCTTGAGAAGAGAGGAATGGTTCTCAATTATTCAAGAGTTTAAATGAGTCATGAAATCAAAGATTGAAAACTGCTGCCTTTGTCTATCAGTTACAAATACTTTGATATTCTATTTAGGTTTGAAGCAATCTTTCTGGTGTGGGTGGATATAGGATAACAAAGAAGTGCACTCAGGAGGTGGCTTTCTGTGAAGAGTTCAATGAACCTAGCAGTATATTTAATATATGTTACTTCTGCTTTTTGAAAAATAAATATTATTCAACCCAGCTGAAGAGCCACCTCTTCCAGGAAAACTTCCCAGAAAATTTCAATTCAATTCACAGAAATGACTACTTGTTCTGAAATCGTACATCATGAATTATTTGTTTTTATTTAATCATTTCACAGACTCATGGGATTTTAGAAATGGAAGAATCTTCAGAGGCTATTTATTTGAGCACAGTTCTAACTTAAAATTCCTTCTAAAAATCTACTAAACAAAACACCTTCTAACTTCAACTCCAAAATGGAGGAACCCTCATCTCCAATGACAACATATTATATTTTGTACAGCTGTAATTTTTAGGTTTTCCTTAAATTAAATTGAAATCTATGTTTCTATAGCTCCTATTCATTACTTCTAGTTCTGCCTTCTGAGCATAAGAAAAACAAGTTGAATCTCTTTCCCACAAGACAATCCTTCTTGAAGGTATCAACCATTCCATCTTCCATAATTTTATTCAACTCATCTGCATATGGCATGATTTCAAGGCTCTCTTCTACTCAACAAAGTTGAACTCCCACTTGTAAATGCCAGTTCCTAAGGTATAGAATCCAAAATTGGACAAGATATTCTCAATATGACATGACCATGAATGAGTACATGGAAATGTTAGATTAGGATCTTAAATTCTAAGTTAAAGAATTTGTACTTTTTCAGGTATTAGGGAACCATTGAGGAATATAGTTAAAAATAATAAAAAATATTAATTATAACTGACAGTACTTTAAACTTTACAAAACTTTAAAAAAGTTTATCAAAACACTTCATAAATGTTATCTCATTTGTGTCTCATACTAATATTATGAAGTAGGTGCTATTATTTTGTTGTTCTTTTCTTGGAAAAGATACTGCATTAGTTTGTCATCTTCTCCAGTGGTTGCAGTGGACTGCTTTTGTCAGTCAGCGGATAAGTAACTTGCCCAGGGTCCCACAGTTAGGAGGTGTCTGAGGTTGTTTTTGAACTTACATCTTCCTGACTCCAACTCCAGAGCTCTATTCAATGGACCAGTTGTCCCCCCAGGTGCTATTACTATTCTCATTTTGTAAATGATTGAACTGAAGTTGAAAAATAGTAAGTGACTTTCCCAGATTCACACAACTAGAATTATCTGAAGCAAGATCTAAACGAAGATGTTCCTGGTACTGAGTCCAGAGCTGAATACATTGCACCATTAAATGCCTCTAATTAAACTGGAAGGGATCTAGAAACTATCTAGTACAACACTCTACTTCTACAGTTTAGAAAGCTAAGGCCCACAGATTAAGTGAATTGCCCAAGGTCACAGGGATCATACAGCTAATAAGTAGCAGAGTCTGCCCTCTATAATGAAGTGCCTATCTATCTTTCTGGTTTTATTGTAAGTCATCTCTTTCCACTTAATCTATGCTTTAGTCAAACAGGACTTCTTCCCGACTCCTTTACATGCTCCACTGTCCCCTCTCCTGACTGCTTGCCTTTATTCATGTAATTCTTAACTCTTAGAATGTTCATTTCCACATTTGAAATTCTACTTAGCCTTTAAGTGAAGCTTAACCCACCACTTATAATGGTATATTTCAAATTCTACTTTCTCTATAAAGCATTCTCCAATACTTCTTTCAATAGAACTTGGTTTATGCCTCTCTTAGATGCCCCTCATGCATCTTTCTTTACATCATAATTATTTATACATGTGTTACACTTACACTCTAAATATTATAAGTAGTTGAAAAATTTTTGTTGAAGTTGAAGGAATATACAACTCTGTAAACATAAATTCTCAAAACAACTATCCTTTTTACAAGCAAATTTTTACTGGGTAGGAAAGGAAGGAAGAATATATAAAGAAAATATATATATATTCATATATGTGTGTATGTAAACATACATAATAAATAACATATATGTGCATATACACACATATATAATATACCTATATATATAATTATATATGTGGAAATAAGGGGATGTGAAACAAAAGACTTCAACTTTTTGTTAATTTAAACTTAAAAAGCAGCCAAAAAAAGAGAACTCACTTAATACTCCTCTGTTGGCAGTCTATGGCCTGATGATTCACTAATAAGGGCCGGCACCATCTCAAGGAAGCCAACCATCTTTTGGCAGAGCTAGGAGACAGTCTGACTGCTTTAGAGCATTCAACTCCAAACCAAGTTACAGATTTATGAAGCAACATTTCTCAGTAGTGTAGTACAAGAGTGTGAAATGTGACCTTTAGAGAGCTGGCTTACCCACAGGCCAATGGGCCTTTGTGAAGTTTAACCCACCACACTTATTATGGTATATTAAACATTAAATGTCAGGGCAAAATTCGTCTCCCATCATCTCTCCACAGATCACTAAGCAGCTCCAATGTGTGACTGTCTGCTCCAAATGCAATTCACCTTCCCTCACAATAATCAGTTCCCATGAAAAATCTGAGAAAAGGAAAGAGGCAACCTCTATTTTGGCAGAAATTCTGGCAGAATTTCTTTATGTTCTGTAACTCTGCGGTCCTAGATTGGCCCTAGTCTGATGAATATTAGAGGCTGAATAATCTTAGAAATCAATTTGTTGTTTAGTTGCTTTAGTTGTGTCTGTCTCTTTATATATTTGTCTTGGCAAAGATATTAGAGTGGTTTGCTGTTTCCTTCTCCAGCTCATTTTACATAAGAGGCTAACAGAATTTAGTGACTTGCCTAGGGTCACACAAAGTGAGTATGTAAGGTTAGAATTGAACTCAGGAAAATTAGTCTTCCTGACCCATTTCTTTTTACAAGTTAGAAAATTCTTCAGAGATATAAATCAATTACCAGTATTCCTCTTAATTAATCAGGAAAGTATGGATTTGAACCCAGATCTTCTGGGTCCATTCCATTCTTTTCTTAACACAATATTGCTTCACTTCTGTTAGGAAAATGAATACATTCCACTTAGGTAGTTCAGCTCTTGCCTGAAACTCAGGGCAAGGACAGGGAAGAGAAGAAAAAATATTTGCTGGGCGGCGGGGGAAGAGCAGAAAAGGAGAACATCTTTCTATAGAACTAAATGAATAAAGCCAAATATGTCAAATCAGCACATACTATTTTAAACTATTTGAGAATATCGTGATTATATGCTGAATTTCACATTATAGTCAACTTTGAGGAGAATATTTACTCCCCATATTCCATCACTAATCAAACTCGAGCTGTTAATATCCCCATTAGTTTGTCTTAGATTTTGATATATTAGTTCACTTTTGTTTTGTTTTGTTTTATTTAATATGTCTATAATTAGAAAATATCTTTTGATAAAAATGTATACTATATATAATTCATTCCCTTCCTCACAATCCTTCAGGGTGGAGAATTTTGGGTTCAGATCACTACATATGGTTTCAGAGTTGATTAGTTTTGCTAAATTCTTCTCTGTTCTCTCTCTCTCTCTCTCTCTCTCTCAAATTTTTTTTGCTCTCAGTTTTTTCCCTCTATGTTAGAAGTCAGAACTCTCTGTATAAGAAAAGGATATTTGGAAATGAAGATAATATAGAAACAAAAAGTATAATTTTCAAGAAAAAGCATGTAATATGTGAATAGGGAGGCTAGATAATGTAGTAGTTATAAAACCATTTCTGAATTCAGGAATACCTGTGTTCAAATCTGACCTCAGACACTTACCAGCTGTGTGACCCTGGGCAAATCACTTAACCCTCTTTGCTTCAGTTTGTTCATCTTTAAAACGAGCTGAAGAAGGAAATGGCAAACCACTCCACTGTCATTGACAATAAAAAACTTAAATGGGGACATGAAGAGTTGAACACAACTGAAACTCAACAATGACAACAAAAAGATATGAATTTAGTGATGACAAATATTTTAAGAAGCTATTTTATAAGTTTGACTAAAATGTAATTTTCTTGTTGTCATTACTTAACGTTCAAGTAATTGAAACTTGAAACAAAGATATTGAAACAAATAACCAAAACAATAATGCTTTCATGCTATTTCCTGCTGCTTTCACCTGATACAACAAATTAATAGATATTAAAATTTTATTGCATGTTTATGTCAGTTTCATAATGTTTGTTATTTGTACAGCATTTACTAAAGATCCAGATGAAGTAGGGAAAATAATATTTCCAAGTTTTCAGAATTGTTGAACTGAAAGAGATTATAAGCAATTATCTCCTGTAGAACACTACTTTCAGGTAGTTTAATATATAAATTTTCCTGGACAAAGACATGTCCTTTTAAAGTTCTCCAGTAGCAGAGAATCCACAGTTTCTTTCAAAAACCTGTTTCGATGGATGTTCAATAATCTTTCGATCAAGAATTTTTTTTCTATATTTCAAAAATAATACTTCCTTCAACTTAAATTCATTTCTTCTTAAATCTCTGATAGTTTCCCTGCTCCCCAAACCAGAAAAGTAATAAAAGTAATAAAAGAAATATCCCCATAATTCATTTCTCTAATTTGTATTTTTTTTTCCAATTACATGTAAAAAAAGTTTTCAACATTCATTTTTGGTAAGTTTCAAATATTTCTGCCTTCCTCCCTTTCCTCTCCCCTTCCAATAACAGTGAGTGATATGATAAAAGTTATATATGTACAATCATGTTAAACCTATTTCCATATTAGTTATGTTGTGAAAGAAGAGTCAGAACAAAAGTGAAAAAAGAAAAATCATACAGCATATTTTAAAAAGTGAAAATAGTATACTTTGGTCTATATTCAGGCTCCATATTTCTCATATGTACATGATATTTTTTCCATTACATCTTTTAGAATTGTCTTAGATCATTTATTGCTCAGAAGAGTTAAGTCTACCATAATTGAGCATTACACAATGTACATGCAAAGTGTACAGTGATCTCCTGGTTCTGCTAAATGTGTCATACTGCTTAGCTCAAATCCTTATTGCTTAGCCTGAATTTTGCAAGTGATCTAATAAAATGTACTTTAACCAGAGATTTACTTTCCAATATGAGTCACAGAAAGAGTAAATTAGACTATATATATATATATATATATAATTCTTAAGAATTATCTCTAAAATTAAGAATTATCTCTGATCCTCACAATACTGTGATATAAAGTGTTATTATGATTCCCCCATTTTACAAATGGGAAAACAGGCTAAAAGAGACTAAACAACTTGCGAAGAGTCAAAAAACTAATTCGTGTCTGAGGCCGCACTCTAACTCAGATCTTTATGACTCCAGGTCCAATTCTCTATACCCTGAGTCACTTACCAGGCTAAATGGTATTTAAATAACAAGGTAGCAGCACCTTTGAACATCTATCAGTAACAAATTGAATTTACTCTAAAGTGGCCTGTGGGTTTTAATAGGTGCCTATGTAAATTTTACGAAATGTGATTTAGAAAGGGTCCCAATCTGAGACCATGTAATGAAGACATGGCCACTAGAAATAGTACCACATAAAAGCATGTTCACTAATGGAAAAACAGTACATTCTAGCAGTGTTAATTTCAGGAGAATTATCCATCCAATTATTCCTGTCCTGTGGAAAATGAAATGTTAATTTGATTGGTAGACTAAATGCAGCAATCTGGATCTAGCCTTCATTCTGTCAGGCTTTTGAATTACTTGAGGAAATACTGATTGTATAGGGCTTTTAAAATCTTTATTCCAACATATTCCCCAAATTCCAATTGCCTTCAAAGTAAACAGAGCCTCAGGGGAACTTGTCAAAAGATTAGCAATAAATTAAAAGGTTACCTTGTAGACTTGTTAAGAAATTTAAACTCACTGATTCAATTTATCCACCTACATTCTTCTATCAGAAGCCTGGGCAGTCTAGATTAAAATAATCTATTGATTTTCTTAAAATAAAGAATCAACAATCCATAGAAATTTGATTTTACTTCTGGGAGATGCTGATAAGATAGAGCTTGATGCAGAAAAGTGAAATACACCAAAAAATGAAAAAATATATTCTTTAAGTTATCAAGCAGGTCACTGTTATGCAACAACCTAAATCTTAGGAGAAGGGATTACAATTTTCAGATCTTAAAGGCAGCAAAACTGAATTTGAAATTTACATAGAGGCAGGAATGACTATCATAAAAATTGCAAATAGAAATCATAATCCACAGGAGTGAGGCAAAGTCGGGGAAAGAGGACAGGGTGACAGGAAACACAATTTATCATGTTCATTTATTAACTAATAAAGATTTTCTAACATGAAAGATCCTAAAATGTCATACCTACTCAGTTAGTAAAGAAGAAAATAACATTATTTTTAGTTTGTTAAATCTCCTTAATAATTTTTGCAAGTGGAACAGTCGAGTTCAAATAGGTTACAGGAAAACTATGTTCTTTCTTCATTCTATCCATGCACAAAAGTTTAGCTATCATTTTATTCAGCATTATATGACACACATTAAGTCTTTATTTCCTTGTCAGTAACTTAGATGTTTCTTTATGCAAAGGTTCAATCTTCTCTTAAATATTTAAAATCATCCATCTTCAAATTTACCTCTCAATGTTACCTCATAATCTGAACCTTTCCTGACAGTAATTTCAAAATTCACATAGGAAAAAAATCACACACATCTGAAGCCCAATGAAATACTACAAGAAGAAAATTGTTTTCAAGGTGCATTGGTCAATTTCATTATTTTGCTTTATAGGCAGAATTTACATTTGACAGTTGGTTGACACATTTTAAGAATTATGAAAAACATATGAAATAGAAGTTAGGAGGCAAGAGTGATAGAGACAAAGGTTCAGTAAGAAAAAGAAAAAGCTAACTACCCAGGGATTGTGACAAGGATTTCAGTGAGAAAGAAATGTGGGATGATGATCCCAAAGCAAAAGTAATGGTTTGGGGTAAGTCAGGATGTGGGATGGAGACTTGGAGCCTGACAAGATAAGAACCTGGAAAAACCTTTGATCAGGTCCCATATTCCCAATGGGAAGGAAATGAAAATCATAACACCAAAAGCAGATATGTGGTGTAGAGATAGATACCTTCAGAATTTTATAAATCATTAAATGTAAAAATGAAAAAAACAGGATAATCATTTTTACAATAACAGTACTGTAAAGGCAAACAACTGAAAATTTTTAGCATTATGACCAACAAACTGACCATCTATAATCCCAAAAGAGATGGAAAATAAGCTATTGATTCCCTGACAAGGAGATGATGTAGTTACTGTGCAGAATGGGGCATATTTTTTTTATATATGAGAAAAGCTGTTTTTGTAAAAACTATATAGTGTCAATAAAAAGAAAAGAAAAATATGCACATTATCTATGCAGTAATGTTCAAGAGGACTTGAGAAATAGAAGAATCCAAGCTACAAATCTCTATAAAAGCCCAATAGAAGTATGTATTTAATCTTCAATAATAATTTTCAATAAACTACAGAAATATTGTAGTTTAATGAATTAGAGAAGGATGTGATCATATTCAATGGTACCCTTCCCAAGAGTTTATGAATGACTTCTTTAGTAATAAGTTGTTCTTTTCTTTTTTTCTTTCTTTCTTTTTTTTGGAAACGTATTTAAGCTTAATGGAAGACAGAGTGCTATAGAAGAAAGAGTAATGAAATTTTTAATTCATCCTTTCCCACTCTTTGTTTCTCTTAGTTTCTGTTTCTGTATTAGTTTCTGCTTTTCTCTTCATCCCACTTAGCTGTCTCTCTCATTGTCTCATACATACAACAACAACAACAACAAATTTTATTTGATTCCATGCCTTTCCTCTTATAATGTTCTTGTCTCTAGTAGCGTTATTATTGAGAATTATGTAAGTAATATATAGGAGCAATTTATGTTTTCTATAGAAGCCAGTTACTTTGGATGGATCTTCAAGTTTCTTTTAAGCTAAATTATCCCAAAGTCCATGCACTTACTTGCAAGTCCTCACTAAATGTATCTTTCCCAAGTATTTTTCTCTTTTTATTGAATACCTGACTTAGCATCCTATCACCTATTTAATAAAAGATCCAATTAGCTGCTATCTAGGAAACGAATCTAATTGTACCCTAAATCCCTTCACAGAGCAGTGTTAATAATAAGTCACAGCCTCAGTTCATGTCTTCTAACAGGGGAAAAGGAGTAGTCAGAAATGAATTTCAGTAAGGTACTCTCTTAAGAGTGAAAACTAATAGAGCCCGATTGCAGGTTAAAGATAGTTCTTTTACTTTTTAATTTTTCTTGGAGTTTTTTGTCTGCTTTTTTTATAGAATTATTTACATGGAAATGTATTTTGCTTGAATACACTTGTCTAACATGTCAAATTGCTTACCTCTTCAATAGGGGTGGGGGGGATAGGAAGGAAGAGTATTTGGAACTCAAAACTGCAAAAATTTTAAAATTGATTTTGTATGTATTTTGGGAAAATAAAATATTAAAAAAAGACTTTTAGAAAAGAAATGGGTTTCATTTTAGAAATGGTAAAATTAAAAGAAAATGAAGCTATGTATCTTGCTTAGTAACACAGAGGCAATAGCAATGATCCTAAATCTTGTTTAAATTCTTCTGCCTATTTATTTAAAAGATTTATTTTAATGAATTAGTTATTTAACTACTTGAACCATACTTCAGATTTCATTAAAATTAAGATATATATCTTTTCATTAATTTATAGTATAAGAGTTGTTTAGGATACCAAGAGATTAAGTGACTTACCCAAGGTCACAAAGGTAATTTGAATTCAGATGTTCCTGACCCTGAAACTGTATTTCACTGGACTTTCCATTTTAATAAATTAAATGCTATTATAAAAATCACATTTAATGTAAACATTACTTATAAAAATAGATCTATCAAGTCTACTATATACATATATACATACACACACACACTCACACATATGTAAAGTATAAATGTATATATAAACTTCCAATTGCTAAGGTCATTCCAGAAAGACTAAAGTAAATAAATGAATGAATGTATGGATGAATAAATATGTTCATTAAAATCTTTTGCTAGGCTAATCAGACACAAGTTTAATATAGATTGAATTTTGAAAGATTTCTTCTTCAGAAATCTTACTATTAGTCTCTATTCTTAGATCAACTAGATTAACATTTTTCTGTACCCTTACATACCAAATGAAGATGGTGTTTGTGTAAAGTAACATTTGAAAGTCATATTGCCACTGTTATTTTTATAATCAAGACATAAAGACATTTAAAGAAGTAGTAGTGGCTTCTTTTTTTTTGATTTTTAAAAAAGATATTTTAATGTATTTAACCATGGCAAATACACCACTAAGAAAGTCTATACTTCAAGCATGCATGTTCTTACTGTTTTATTTTTGATGAGTGCAGTTTCTTTTACATTACTTACAAATTACTAAAATAAATTCAAATGGGTAAATGAAGAATTTATCTGTTAAATATTTATTTGCTATGTGCAAAGCATTGTGTGAAGAACTAGGCATAAAATAGAAAACTAAGAAAAAACTATTCTCAAAGAGCTCACATTCTAATGAGGGAGAAAATATATATATATATATATATATATGGAATATTTTAGCCATATGTAAAATGGAAACTGGTTTTTAGCAGCAAAGCAGAAGGCAAGGTCTATTCTTTAAAGACATTCTCATCGATAAAATCATATCAGTTCCTAATATTGAACCATTTAACAGTGCTAAGAACTTTGATAGCCTGAACTTTCTTTTCTGAGTCTTCAGTTTCTGGTTTTGTGGCACCTGCAGGTAAGAGCCAGACTACACCTGCATTGAAATTGCTTCCCAGGTTGATGTTTGAGTACACTGGACTATAAGTATTGCTAAGGGCTAGTGTCTCTGAGTTTAAAGAGAGACCAGTGGTGAAAATTGTGATAGTGTTAGTGCTTTTGACTAAGCTGACAAAGATTGCCTCCTATCTCTCTTTCAAGATAGTTTTCTTGCCATCTTGTCTATAGTTGTAATAGCTCTCTTTTACTTGGCTCTTTATATTCTTTCTCTAACAGGACTTTATCAGAATTTTTACTACTTCCAGTTTTAGTAAAAAATTCATATGTGTGGAGCATGCTTTGTTCAAAGGAAGATATACAAAAGCTAATTTTCAGTGAAAATGACATTAAAAAGAAGAATTGTCATCAGCTTTGCCATTGAACCATAAGAGTCATAGAATTGTTCCATATAATTTACAGCTAAAACCTTCCATACATATCTTCTTCCTCAATAGAATGTAGTAATTATCTTATATGTCTACTTTTATCCTTAGTGCTTTGCACATACTTAATGAATCCTTTCTTGATTCATTTATCCATTCAAGAAGAAAAAGAAGAGGAAGAGGAATGGTGGTTATTCACTAGCCACCAGTTTCTGAAAACAATTAATCAGACCCTGCTATACAATCTGCTATACAAAATTCTCAACTCAGAATAGTTAAAAAGCAATCTTCCAGAAATTAGGGTGAAATTAGATGCTGCCAAGATGGGAGATTTCTTTAATCTGACAAGTTAGTCTATAATTTTTTGCAATTCCACAAAATGAAATCGTTGCAAACTCCAAATTATTATAGACACTTTTACTATTATTTTAGCTAATATACATGCAGTGGAGCTTTCTAGTTTTAATTTTATGTCTCTGTGGTTCAGCCTCTAATGAAGACAGTCTGGTAAATGATCTTATTGAGTTTAGACTGTTGCCATGGAAATAATTGTGAGTCAACCAAATCTCAATTCTCAAATCAAAGAAGGGTATTATCAAAAAAAAGCAGGCAGGACTTGGAGCTGTCCTGCTCCAACCAACAAGAAGGATAATAATAGTAGTTGACATTTTAATTGAGTCTTATAGTAATAATTCAGTAATAAAGTCTTACATATGAAACTATGACTCACCAATGTTAAGTGATTACCTATAGCTGTACAGATACTGTAAGAAGTGAAATTTGAACTCTCAAATCTTTCTTTCTTTAAGTACAGTAGGTATCCACAATATCACATTGCCTTTCTACTGTTATAGAATCCAATAACCTAGAAATGGTTCTGCTAATTCAATTAAATTAAAGATCAAGTGCTCCAAAGCCATAAAGAGACCCATTATTGGTATCTCCAACTCTGTTCTTGTTAGAAGGCTCTCAGGATCATCTAAGCATAAAAGCTTCTCTTCTCTAGAAGGAATTTCAATGTATATTTCTAATAGGCTTTTCCTTGTAAAGCAAACATGACATAAATATGGGCAAGATCATTGAACTTTATCTCCATGAAGAGATATATGAGAAAGGGAATTTGTGGTTGAAAAACAAGGCTAATCTTGTCGAATCAATGTACCAACAAACTTAGAATTTCTCAACATTATTATGTGGGTGGAAGTCCTTTGCATTAGGACATATTTTAATCTTCTGATTTCACTAGCATTAACAAAACCAAATTTCAATTTGTATGCAACATAATGACAAGGTTACCTTATGGTAAAAATTAATAGTTCAAAGAAGTCAAGTTCATCCTATATCTTGACAAGAATGACTTTTCACAGTAGTCCTAGCAAGTGGCTAAAACTAAACCCCAATTAAAGATCTCCAGTGCAGTGAAACCTCCTGAAGTAGTTTATTCAACTTAATTAATTGCTGTAATTATTAGAAAGGAGACTTGCAAAGTACTTTTACATTTGGTTGGGACAGTGGATTCCGGTCAAGAAAGTCTCTGATGACAATTCCTGAGCAGAGTGGCATCAGCTGAACCCTCCATCCAGGGCTAAGAAGCAATGATTTGAATTTTGCAAATAATAGAGACTTTATCCTACCTAGATTTTTTTGTGGGAATTGAAAGCTACAATAGTCTTGTTGAAGAAGACCCTGATAGCAGAGAAACTGCAACTTTTAAGGTAGTTAGGTCCTGGGCAATAGGTTCTCAGGAAGAAAGGCTTCTTGAACAGAGCATCACTCCTAATAGTGACAGCCAGGTTCCCACGTCTAGTTCTGCTAGAGGGGAAGGCAGTTATCTGTGGTCCTGGCTAGAAGATGGAAGCTGTTGATGAGCAAGAAAAATAAGATTAGATAAGGTAATAATAAGATTAGATAAAGGTGATATAAAATATGGAAATCATCTATAGGTAAATAATTCAATGAATTATTCATAATAACTCTGAAAGTTGATGAGATTACAGAGAAATGTATATTACAGAGGAAAAGAGAGATTAAAATAGATGCATAGAATATATATTTAAAAAGAATCCAAAAATCTGAAGAGGAAAATGTAGTTGAGAGTACTTAAATCAAGATTAATGGTAAAGACAAGAGAAGCAACATTGCTAGAATTGGGGATTCTGGATTCAAATTCCTGATGTTGTGACTTTAAGCAAGTAATTTTATCTCTTGGAAGCTCAGTTCCCTATTTAATCTCCTCTCTGTTAGAGCATGTTAGACCTCTTGTTTAGCTCTAAAGTTATGATATTAAGACTGCATGTAGTCTCCAGACCATACCTAAAATAGATAAAATAATGAAATGCTAGTAGAGCTGTAAATTATTTTTTAAAGTATTCTGTAAAATAGATTGGACTTCTGTAAATAAAATGACTAATGTGTTCATGCCTCTTATTCCAGTTACACATTTGATTGTTCTATTCAGAAGTGTGCTGGAACCAGCTTATAACAATTCATAACAAGAATTAACTGCTAATTTTCAGAATGAACATCTGCACTTGAGAAAGCAGCAAAACAATAACTCAATTGTTTTGTTGATTGTCTCAACTCAAGAAAATGATGGAATAAAATTTAATAATTCAGTTTAAATTAAAAGTTTAATGTATTCTTTTCCACCCAAATATATGGTTGTTAAAATTTTACCAGCATACCCTTATATAAACCCACAAGGAGTTCATCAACTAAGGAAAATCTCCCTATACAGACACATATTTATTTCAGCACATTTTTGGTAATAAAAAAATGAAAATAAAATAAATCCATATGTACTGAGTAATGGCTACACAATTTTCAGTATATGAATATAATGAATTATTATTGGTATTAGAAATATTAAACATGATGATATATGGAAAGACATAAGGAGGAAAGTGGATCCAGGAAAACAATATGTACAATGACTTTAACAAATCAAATTGAAAGAATGACCACAGAACAATCAAAACTGAATGTTGTGAAATTATTAAGACCCCTTTTTATGTAACAAGGCCCACAAGTGTACAACACTGCATAAAATGTATGATTTTAAAATGCTTGTATTGATTTTACAACCAATATTTTTGCTCTACTTATTTATTTAAAGCTGTTAAACAGCAAAACAGCAAAATCTGTTAAAGAAAAAATTAGACACAAAATTATATTGATTCTCATGGTCTTTGTAAAAACAAAGTCCTGATCATTCAAATGATAATGATTTATGCCTATACACTATTTCTGCATCTTTTTTCCTTTAACACTAGATAGATTCTCCAACTTTACTGATATTGCTTTCTGCTTGAGCCATCCCCTTTCCCTTGAAGTTCCCATTTGCTATGAAAGACTACCCATTGCCCCAATCTCCCACCTACTACCCACCTTATAATGTCTTTAATGTTGCAGTCATCTCCCTCCAAAAGCACTTTTGAGAATACTAAGCTAAGCAAAATAGACTCCTGAGATATTTCTACACTTTCCTTCATTGGAGTGAACCTCAGGTCATTATTCTAAGTTTAGTGGCTGCTGATTTAAGTCTGATTCTAATCATTTTGGTTAATTGCTTTTCTGGACCAGAGTAAGTCTGAATGAGCTAATTAAAAGGAGGAACCTACAAGAGGTAGGCAAATAGCTGACAACCTGTCTGTAAAGGAGATAGAAGAGCTATTTCCTTTAATTCCTCACAGTAGTTGATGATCATATGATAATGCTTAATCATCACAATATCAATTGTATTGATATTATCTTTATAAGGTTAGTGAAGTCTTCAAAAATTTTTCTAAATCATTCTATCAAAGATAGATTAGATTTGTTTGCTTAACAGACAAAAGGAATAATAAGTATGACACGACTTAAGAATAATCTTTATTTAAAAATTCATTGTTTTCCACAATGATGTTAGATAAATTATTAACACTATTCAAAAAGACAGCATCCAGAGAAAAGGGGATAATATTTCTCTTCTTCTCTTAATCAATGATATCTAGAATATTCTAATTCTAGAATCCATTTCTAGGTGGTAAAATAAATAACTGAACTGTACTGAGGGGAAAGTGATGAAGATGGTAAGGCGATATAAAACATGCCAGATGAAAACTGACTGAAATAACTGGAAATATTTATCCTAGAAAAGACATCAATTATAATAAAAATTTTCATACATTAAAAATATTTGAATTTAAATATCAAAAAAGATCATATTTAAATGCACAAATGAGGATTCAACAAGTAACTATACATTTTCATTATATACAACTGACTTTTAACGTACATGTCATATATATATAAATATATATTTCAAATTACTTTTGAAAATCTCCTTGTAGTATGAATTTTCTTATAATTTTCTTTTAGTTTTCTTCTTTGCTTTTTTAAATGTTGCAATTATCATTATTGCTAATTCTCGTTCCTCCAACTCCCTTTCCAATTAAAAAATGGAGAAAGAGGGAGAAAGAGATGTAAGATAAATAAGGATATTCAAACAAAATGAATCCACATAGTAACCATTCTAAAAATATGTCTCTGTACTTTTTTTACCCAAAACCTTTTTCTTAAGAGACAGATAACAGTTTTCTCAGCTATTCGTCTAATATTTCTCTGTTACCTGTATTGCTGATTGAATTAAAATAGATAGTGTTTATTAAGAGAAGAAGTACTTAACAAATGATCATAGGTCCTCTAAATAGATGATTGGTTATTGCTTTATGTTCTTGAGACTTTCAATTTTAATTCTTTCAATATTTGATGTCCTCATATAAATATTTTTCATTGTTCTATTCACTTCATGTTTTGCCAGTTCATACTATCCAGGATTTTCTGGAAATATCTCATTTGTTATTTGTTATGGCCCAGGAAAATTCCATTACTTTCATAAATAGAATTTATTTAACTATTTCCCAATTGTCTAAGCAGAAATTTATGGCATCATCTTAGATTTTAATTCTTTAATTCTTTGTTTTTCTTTCATCCTGGGTCTCATTTGCTTTGTTGGTATTTTTCATATATATATATATATATATATATATATATATATATACACATATATATACATATATGTGTGTATATATATATATATATATATATATATATTACTCCCTCTTAACTATTCTCATCCCAACAAAAATTCATTGTATTTCTACACCAAATTGTTGTGTGTATGCAATTTTCTTTTGTGGATTTCAGATAAGTAACATTCCTCTGATATGGTTATTCAATGATTTATTCTATCTTCCGCTATACTTTTTCTCATGTTTCACAATTATGAAAATATAATTTCTACCTTCTTTATTTTTTTTGCATTACTGAATTTCTTTGGTCTTCCTTTCTCTTGTCCTATATTAGCCTCTCAAGACTGCATCATTCTATTTCTAAAAATCACACTTATCTTATTTATCTTCCCAAACACCCTTTGAAGACATAAATATTCCAATGCTTCTTCTCTTTTTAAGATGTTAGCACTACATCATCATACAAATTATTTGAATTGACAAATAAATTTGCCTTTCTAGGTTTCTTTCAATCCATGTCTTTGTTTTCAAAATTCTTACTCATTGGGGCTGCTAGGTGTCACAGTGGATAGAGCACCAGCCCTGGTGTCAAGAGTACCTGAGTTCAAATTCAGGCTCAGACACTTAATAATTACCTAGCTGTGTTGCCTTGGGCAAGTCACTTAACCCCAATGCTTTGCAAAAAAAAACCCTAAAAAGCAAAAACAAAATTCTTCCTCACCCATTGAATGTTTAGAAGTTTTCTATAACATTATATACTTGTTTTCTTTCACCTTCCATCCTATGAAAGTATATTCAGCTTTACAAGGTAAGTTTTTTTGGTTATGAATTTATTTCTTTTACATTTTAGAATATTAATATCCCCTTATTTATAAATTAAAAACTACCCAGGTTGTGTGATCTTACCTGTAGTTCCTTAGAACTTGAACTTACTCTTTTATATGTTTACAACCTTTATTTGTTTTTATTTCTTTAAGAAGTCCATTTTTGTTGTGACAGACCATGATCTTTTAATTTGTGGATAATCTCAGGAGATGATCAATATATTCTTTCTAGATTTACATTGCCCTCCAGTTTTAATGAATCTAGAGAATTGTTAAATAAATTAGTTTTCCTAGATTTATTTTCCAAATCTTGTTATTTTCTATTGAATAGTTTTATATTTTCTTCTATTTTTATAGAATTTTGATTTTCTTTTTTTATTTCTTGCAGTCTTATAGAGACATTGACTTATGTTTAGTTTATTTTATATTTCTAGCACTCTATTTCTTACCTAAAGTTTAGCACTTCATCTTCTAAGCTAGATATTCTCCTAATTTCCCCAACCAGAAATTTTGTTTCATTTTTATCTTTTCCTTAATTTTGTCCAGGTAAGTTGTGCAATGTAGCCCTTGTGGAATACGTTTTTTTTCTTTTTCAAGTGGATCCTTAGTTTCATGACATTTTTAAAAATACTTATCATTGATTTCTTCAATTCTCTCTCTCTCTCTCTCTCTCTCTCTCTCTCTCTCTCTCTCTCTCTTCCTGAGTTGGAGCTTTGTGCAAGGACTAGGCTCTGCTTCTACTGTAATTCTTTCACAGCCCCATCTGATATCTCAGAACAGGATATTAAATGCTATTATGACCCTGTCACATTTCCTCTAGTCACTTCCTATGGCTTTTAAGTTTACCTCTCCTTAAGATCTTGATAGTTGGAGAATATCCCCTTTTCTATTGCCAATGGTCTACTGTATAGTTCTGGAGTGGAAGAACTCATTTATAAAAAAGTGTCTCCCAAACAATTATTTGTCTTAGTTCAAGCATTGTGGTTTTTCTGGAGTACTTACAAGGGAGGGAGGGGATTTGCTTATAGTTTAAGCAGCCATCTTGACAGGAAATGCTCTTATTTTTACACATTCAAAGAATGGTTATACAGAAGATGGGACTTTTCCTATTTCTACTTAGTCCTAGAAGGGATACATTTAACAGCCAAAGTAATGAAGCAAGAAATCATCCAAGCCGATGTGGCATACTCCCTTATTGATGTTGATACTCAGGAAACTGGGGCTCAAATACATTAAGAGACTTGCTTCTTTTCCTCTTATTTAGAATATAATCTCCTTGAGAGCAGGAATTCTTTCACTTTTGCCTTTGTGTGGTAGCCTAATTTCTGGCATATAATATGTATTAACTAAATATTTGTTGATTTATTGAATAGGGACCAGTCATTTAACTTCCCTCTATCTCAGTTTTCTCATTTTTACAATAGGGCAATTTACCACTTATCTCATTGTGTTGTTTTAAAGAAAATACTCTATGAGTTATATAAATTAAATAAATAATAAATTATATTATAGAGTTATAAAAAGTTATATAAATCCAAGCAGTTTTCAGTGACAGTAGTTGTAGAGTAGTAGTAGTAGTATTATCCAAAAAGATATGTCTAAAACGATTTTCAAAATTTAAAGTACTATAAAATGGTAGGTAGTAATAGTAGCAGTAGGAGAAGCAAAAGTAATCAGGGTGATGATAGTTGTTATGATAATGGTGATGATCAGGATGATGAAATTGCAATTCCAGATTACTTAAAAGGCTAAGAAAGTGTAGAAAATCTTAAAATTGGATGAGAATAAATCTAAAATGCTTCAACTGAATTCTAAGATCAACAGTACAAGTTCAGCATTAAGAACATATTGCTTGAAGAAATAAGCATGAGAGGGCAGCTAGGTGGCGCAGTGGATAGAGCACCAGCCTGGAGTCAGGAGTACCTGAGTTCAAATCCAACCTCAAACACTTAATAATTACCTAGCTGTGTGGTCTTGGGCAAGACACTTAACCCCACTGCCTTGCAAAAAAAAAAAAAAGAGAAAAAAAAAGAACTAGGCATGAGAGATTTTGTTGATCGAAGTACCAATGAGAATTCATAAGGAGGCTTGGCAGTCAAAAAGTTAGTGCTAATTTAAACAATATCTGTACTGAGCACAGTATCTGTGGTGATAGAGATATTAGTACATCTTCTTTCTGCCCTAATCTGACTACATATAGACATCAGGCCAATTTCTGAGTCACAAATATTGAAAGAACATTTATAGAGAAGAGTATAGAGAGTATATAGAGAGAAGAATATAAGTAGGATGATAGGAAAATCCATAGCATGTACAGTAAAGACTAGTTAAACATCTAAACACAATTTTTATCTCATAAGGAAGATTCCTATTTAATTGGGAAATTAAGGAAGTAAATATAAACAAATACTTTTCTTGGTCCAGGGATGGAAACCAAAGATCAAAGATGGAAAAAAAATAAGGAAGCAGTTCAACAGTAAGAAGAAAAAAACTTTTTAAACCATTAAACTTGTTCAAAAATAAAATGGTGAAATTCCTGTCACTAGACATTTTCTAAATATATCTTTCAGTATACAATTAAAACTGAAAGTGAATGAAACTTTAAAGACATTCCCCATATTACTGATGAGGAAAGAGAAGCCTAGGGAAATTAATTAATTATTCAATCACACATATATGTGTAGGGATTGAAAAATCAGATAAATTTTCGAGACAAGAAAAAGGATAGCTAAGCAAATAGAAAGTACTTGGTATGTCCAAACAACATTTAAAGGTAGGTAAGAAAAGGGCAGTTTAGAAGAAGACTGAATAGTGTCTACAAAAAGGAGAGTAAGGGAAGAAGACTGGAAATAGAAAAGAAATTCAGTTTCATGACACTGAGAAGTAAAGTGAGATAGAGCCCAATATAAATGAAACTTGAAACCTCTGGCCCATTAATCATTCAGAGTCTATGTATTAAGCAGCAATGTGGTCCTATGCTAGGAATTTCCCTTAAAAAAAATCAAATCAAGATGATATTGTCCTTTTTAACAGATCTGCTTATTGTCAACAGTAGCTTCTGCCATTAAATTAATATAAAATAAATGGTGACCAAATTTCAGAACATTTCAGTCACTTATTAAATGTCCCAGGGTGTGTATATGTGAACTTTCGAGTACCACCCTACTGATTCTCCACTTTATATAGCCCTATGCTATTCTCCTTCCAAAATGTCACTTTCTTTCATCTCTTGATCCTTTCCTCAAAATGCTTTAACTTAATCCCTGAACCAAAATTTTCAGTCCATATCCAACACAACCTTTAGCGATTTTCTTTTCTTTTTCTTTTTTATTCTCTTCCCTCATCCTCATTAGAGATCTGAACCATTCTGCAATATCAAGTGGGC
Source organism: Macrotis lagotis (assembly GCF_037893015.1). Taxonomy (NCBI): domain Eukaryota; kingdom Metazoa; phylum Chordata; class Mammalia; order Peramelemorphia; family Peramelidae; genus Macrotis; species Macrotis lagotis. The sequence continues at coordinate 464,188,827 of NC_133658.1, forward strand.
CAATGTTAACAGCAGCTGCCTTTTGATATTCTATTACCACATTTTTCATCTTTGCATATTTTGGCTCTTACTCCAGTCTGGAAACTAGCCTTATTTATCACCCTGGAAAAGGTGGAAATAAACCAGACTGTGAATCTTTCAGAAGATTAATTCCTTCTATGTTTTCTAAATTGTTAAAATACTTCTTTCTGAGAGAACCCTCAGTAGTCTTACCAATCAGGCATGACAAGACCTTTTCTACACATTGGCCTAACAAATCTTCAAACAGTATAGCATTCATGACATTTAATAACTAAGCCCCACCACCCATATTCATCTATCATATGCATCCTCAGATAGAAAGACTCTTGTCTTTCTTTACACGAATGTATCAAATTAGCAATAGACTTCACATCAGATGTGGGTTTAAGAAATTTAACATGGGTGAAAAGAGAGAGATTAGAATAGTTAATAATAATATAAATAGTGTCATTTCCCTTTTTTCCTCTGTAGTGGAAAATTGTAATGTTGTTCAACTATATATACATGTATATATATATACATGTATATATATATGGTAAAGAAAGTGAAAGTCTCCATCTAGAAAAGAAAAGAAATTCACAGATGTTAGCAGCAAAACAAAAAATAAAATAAACACACTGAGAGCTCTCTAAATATTTATCCTTTTTTCAAACATACCTATAGTTGTACAACTCTAAGCAAATACTTTGACTTCTTTTTGTTGTTTTTTTTTTTCCTGAAGTGACCAAATGTTTTGGCATGATTAAGTCACAGGGTGTTGTGAGTTTGTGGACAGTTAAATGGCACAGTGTTTAGCTACTACTAAACTTTATTTTATAAAAGCAAGAATTCAAATGCTGCATCATATACTTAATATCTGTGGGACTCTAAGCAAATTATTTACCCTTTTAAGTCTCCATTTCCTTAACTATAAAATGAGCCGACGAAGAAAATGACAAACCATTGAAATATATTTGCCAAGAAACCCCCAAATTTAGTCACAGAAAGTCAGATATAACTGAACCATAAATTTGTAAGGTTTCCCCCAAACCTTCAACTTTTCTTTATTCAGCAATCACAGTAGTGGAAGAGAAGCAAAGGGATGGGTGGAGGGGCTTGAGACACCATACTCAACATCTGAGAGGGACCCAACAGAACTAGGTCCCCACTACTCCTCCATGCCCAGGGCCAAGTGTTGCACCAAGACCCCAGTCTATAGTTCAGCCTCCTTCCTGTAACCTTGACTGATCCCAAAATGTCTCACAGTACATTCTCAGGCAAGAAATGACCTCTTCTTCTGGAGCTGAGATTTTAGACTCCGTATCCTCCATCTGCTCAGACCTGGGAGCAGGGATCTTGAGAACTCTTCAGAAATCAGCTGATAAGGTCAATGGTCTTCAGTTCATCTTTAAACAAGAGGAAATATGAGATGAAGCTCTGTAAAGTGAGTGAGATCCAATGCCCCAAAACCTGGAAGCTGAGGAGAGTGGTTCTTCTGACGCACGGATTAATCCAAGACTGGCCTTCCAATTTTTCTTGCCAAAGCCCTGGCCGCTCAGACAGAATCCTCTAAGCATCAGCTTCAGTCATCTGGAAGTGTGTTTTGGAGATCCTGGGAGAGAGTATAGAACTAGAAGCCTCAGACAATAGAAGAGTAGTTGGGGAGGAGGCCAGGGAAGTCCAATGAACCAGGGAAAGATAAATGGGCATCATTAAGGATAGAGAGGACAGGTAATTTCTCTGAATTGTATTCTTCCTGTTTTCTTCTGATAGAAGACCCCCACCCCACCCCAGTGGAGAGATGAGGAAGAATGTGCAATCCAGAACAATGGACAGTCAGTAGACTCTGATGAAGCTCACTAAAGTTGTTGTCCAAATCAAACATTGTATAGTATTGGCTGAAACTCATCAGATTGTAATAAGGATTCGTGAGATAAATAAAATAAGTGCTTGCAAACTTTAAAACACTAGATAAAAGCTAGCTAGTCTTACTTTGTTGACATAGTGGAAGATGATTGCAATCCCTCCAAAACCTGATTGTATCACCTTGGACAAATTACTGTTTAATTTCCATTTCTGAAAAACGAGGAGGTTGACCTTGATAATCACTCCTTGTCCTTCTAGCTCTGACATTCTAATAAACAGGGGTTTGTAACCTGCTTGCTGCCATGAACCTCCTAAAATGAACTCAGATGAGAAAAAAAATCATCTTCATTTGAATATAATTTACTTGCTTCTAAATTCACTATATACTATTTTATATATTGAAAAATGTTATTCTGACTAATGGTCACAAATCACATTGCCAAAAGAATCTATGACATAAGAAAAGTAATAAACCCCTACACTAGAAAATGATAGAGTAACTCACTTTATAGAAGAAGAATCAGAAACAATAAGTGATTTGTTTAATATTATATAAGTATCAAGAAGAAAGAGAAATACTTTGAACTGTGAAAACAAGTTGTGAGAAATAATTTCTCTCTTATACTAACAACTAAATAGTTGAATCAGAACCAAAACTTTCCTATTTTCTACTTCCTCATCTAGAAATCAGCAGTGTAGGAAATCTTTCTAAAAGATATGCAAAGGCAAGATAACTGAGATCTAATCAAAGACAGTAAAAGAAGCTTCAAGTTTGGGTGAATGTATGCAATACTGCTCATTGTGCATACTCAGACAGATCTAGGAAAATGTGGATCCTCCCTTTTGTCAAATAGACAGCATGGAAATTGATAAATATCTTTGACCAAAACTTAGGTGATCCAAGTTACATACCCCAAGACCCTCATTGGAATATATCTTATCTCATTTTTCATGGAAATATTCTCTAATTAATTTTAACCAATCAAAGTTGATTGTCATCCTTAGGATCACCTGGTTCCTCAAAGGGCATATAAACTGACAGCCCACCACCATAAGGGGTCTTTGGTCTGAGAGAAATTGCTGAATGACCATTCTTTTATGAAAGTGTTGGTAATATTAATAAAGTAATTAAATTGCCCAGAAACTATGTCTTTCAAACATTTTCAAAAGTCACAAAGTATATTCAGCAAGAGATTATCTCTTCCTTCTCATTTTTTTCCCCTTTTACCTTAGCAACCTGTGTGGTACATTGCCTAGTAGCTAAAGTTGATTCATTAGGTGTAGAAAAGCAAATTCAAATGCCATGGAAATACCAAGGGGACCAGTCTTTGTAAACAGTACTAAAGGCTGTGTAAATAAGAACCTTACTCTATACCAACTTCCACTTCTTTATTAGAGTGTTTAAATTTAACTACTTTCAGCTAATCTCTCTAGTTCCAGGGGAGGTAAGAACCTGCCTTTTGTAAGGTTCCTTGAATCCAAGAAAATTGTTCATTTGTCCTTAAAAATGTGTTACCATGTCCTTGTTTGAGATACAAACAGATAAAATCAAACAGAGATACCATGACAGAAATAAAGAGATATAGACAAAGACAGGTAAAGAGACAGACAAACAAAAAGACCTGTTGAATCAGAGATATATAGACAGAAAAAGAGATAAAAACAAAAAGAGAGAGACAGAGACAAGAGACAGACAGAGAAATAAAGTCAGCAAGAAACAGAAAGATGAAGAGAGAGTTGCACAAAGAGAAACCAATATATTAAATTAGATTAGACAGTGGAAATGCTTGCTTAACAGGATTTCCATAATTCATGATGGTGCACTACCTTTGGATTCTATAACTTGATAATGAGTGAATCACTGTTTACTCAGCAAAGCTATATAGGGTCTGTCATCCTTCCCTTCTTTATACTTCCAAGTCACTTCTTTCAAAATTCATTGAGCCAGATTTGGGTATTGGCACAGTCTGACTCTACTTCACTTACCAGGCAATGCACTTGGGATTCATTAATGGTTTATAAGACTTTGCACTAAAAACCAGGTTTCCGAATTATAACTACCACATTGTATTTAATATCATAATTGTTAAGACCAGGGATACTGAATGTGTTTGTTCATCTCAAATACTTAAAATGACCATTTTAAATTAAAAATTAGAATAAACTAACATTGAATAATCTTTTTTAAATTTTGTTAAATTATACTTTCTTCTCTTATAACACTGTTAATTCTAGAACATTTATTATAAATGGTCACTATACAAATAAACCAAAAGAAAATTTGCTTTTGTGGAAAACTTGAAAATTTTACTATGTTTCTTTAAAAATGATATATTCCCCTTCCTTCATAAAAAAATTATTCAGATCTGTATCATTTATAAGGTGTAGAGCGAAATGAAAGCATAGACTTCCAAGTTTTGGACTTTCAACTACTTCTAATTAGAATATGTAGGTAAAGCCAGTTACCCAAACTCATATTTGAATTAAAGCAAATAATTTTCAAATTGAATGACTTTCTGAATGAAGATAACTAAATACAATGATTCTTCAGTTATCTAGAAATTGAAGATTAGAAGAAAATAAAATATTTTAAAAATAACTAATAAATCTCTTAAATACTAAACTTCAACTTTTTTTTTTAAAGAAATAATTGCAAAATGCTTTACATTCCAGGGCAGCTAGGTGGCACAGTGGATAGAACATTGGCCCTAGAGCCAGGAGGATCTGAGTTCAATCTCAGACATTTAACAATTACTGAGCTGTGTGCCCTTGGGCAAGTCATTTAACCCCATTACCTTAAATGACTAAAAATAAAAAAAAAATAAATTCATCAAAAAATACATTACGTTCTTACCACCTAAAAAATAATTCATTCCATTACAATTTAAACTTCTTTCCAGTAAGAAATATTTCCTCCATTGTACTCCCAGTGCCTAGGTGACTGAATCTAGTTGGTAGTTTAAAAATACTGTAATTATTACTAACTTACCAGTTCTTGAAGCAAGTATGTGTTCCCCTTTTGATAAACAGAGGCAAAAGTAGTATTTTTCTGTAAAACTGTTCAATTAGAGCCTAAAACACTATTACAAGCTTTATTCATCATCAATAAAATTATCATATTCCTGTCTTTATCAGTGCCTTTTGATTTTCAAAAGTTGTACAAAATACTCTTTTGTTAATTCAACATTAATAACCTTTTTTAGCTTAAACTTATTTGCTTTATTCAAAAAGCAATCATAATGTGCCATTGTGTTTTAAAAATATTTTAAGTGCTTAACCTCAAAATGAAATGATTGTGACTAGAAATGCTAAAAAAAGGCTCTTGGCTTTTTAATCATTATTATTATTATTATCAATTATTATCTTTGTTATTTTAAAGCTAAAATAAAGCAAGAAAAAGGATTATTGGTTGGGGATACAATGGATAAAAGTAATATATATTTGTTCATAACCTAATCAGAAGGCTTACATCTTTCGAATTAGACTATTTTTGTAATATTGGTGTTATAGTATAAATAGAACTCCTGGTTCTACTCATTTTATTCTATGTTCCTTCACATAAGTCTTGCCAAGTTTCTCTGAGACAATTCTCTTGATTTTTCTTTATGGCAAAATAGTATTGCATTATATTCATATGCTTTAATTTAATTAGCCATTCCTCACTTGATACACAGCCTCTTAGTTTCCAGTCCTTAGCTATCACACAAAAAACCTGGAGAAATATCCATAATGTGGGGAATTTCAGTATATTTTAATCAAAAATTGAGGAAGCCAGGTTCTCTTCTTGCAGATATGGATATATGATTATTTTTAGCCACAGAGGTTTCTTCACAGATGCAATGTCAGGAATGTATACTTCTGTGCTTTCTCTTTATGAAGCTTTTGTAAACTGACCACAGGAAATGAACTTGACCACATAGGATCTAGCTATGATCATAGGTTCTTTTTTTAAGGTTTTTTTTAGGATTTTATTGCAAGGCAAATGGGGTTAAGTGGCTTGCCCAAGGCCACACAGCTAGGTAATTATCAAGTGTCTGAGACTGGATTTGAACCCAGGTACTCCTGACTCCAGGGCCGGTGCTTTATCCATTGCACCACCTAGCCGTTCATGATCATAAGTTCTAAGGACCAAATATGATAGCATCAGAAAGGAAGGGACACAGGAGTCATCTAGTCTAGCCTGGGATAAAGCTGAGGCTTTGAGAGAGAGAAAGTTACTTGCCCATCATACATTACTTTAAATTCATCTCTTTTTGCATTATTCAGTCATCCCTTCACATCATGAAGTGTTAGGGACTTAGAAGCCCTGCAATCTGTAAAAAATGGCATAAAATTTTTGACCCTCTTACTAGAGAAGCCTGGGTTTTTTTAATTTTTCTTTTAGGAAGTATTTATATTATCTTATTGCAAAATTTAAGTATTTCATCATAGGCTATATGTAGGTCAATGTTAAGTAAAAATACTATACTATTTCTTGTTGTCTACTGGTCTTCATATGACATATGTTAACTTATGAAAAACTTCAAAAAGTTCCCTACTTGATTTCTTATACTGATCATGTTATATCAAAACTGTAATGGGAAAAGTTGTGGAATGGAACAAATAATATTACCTCTTATGATTTTAACAGTTCTGCAATGGTACTTATAAGTAATCTCCAATTAACCAAGGCTAGAATTATGAATCACCCATACATTATGAACAAGAAGGAGGAAAGGGACAAATTGAAATCTATAATCTCTCCTCCTCCAACCTTTCTTTGAAATGCAGATTTACTTATAAATCAATCTAAAAATATAAGGGATTCATTTTCCCCCTTATCTAAATGTGGAGAGCTCTATAATCTGATGGTTTTTCTGGGTTAGTTTTCTCATTCAAAGACTCTGAACCTAGATGTGAATGAATATTTTCCTACAATGCTTAGTTGAAACTTGGAATATATTTTCTGATAGAAACAATGTCAGAAATGGTGCGTTTCTATAAGTAAAAATAGTACTTTTAGATTCACAGTTTAGGTACATTGTATGCTAAAGAACTTTCTGAGGATTAGTCTGGGAACCTAACTATCATTTATAGCACTGTTTCAAAGGGAAAAGGTATCCCAAGCTTCAAACAAAGCAGTTGAAAATGAACTATTGAATAATAAAATCTTTTGTTAAAAAAGGCTGTATGTAGTTTGACATTTTAATAGAATGAAAACTAACTGACCTCCAAATTATTTTCAGAACTAACAATAATCAATATCAAATATTTTACTTTTCTATAAAAATTTATATCCAATAATGTTAGAAACTGTTGTGTGTGGAAGCATTGTAAACTATCATCACCTGGTGTCCTCAAGCGCCAGAGCCTTATTTTGCTAAGTACTAGAGGATTGGGAATGGATTAGGTACTGGGAAGGATATTTAAGAACTTGTGTTCTGGTGAATAATGGAGTACTTGGAGACCTTGGAGTATTTGGGGATCTTGGAGAACTTGTCATCCTTGTCTTCCTTGTCTCCTGCCCCTTCAATGCTCACCTGGGGAAGATTGAGAGAGTTGAGAAAGGAACTCAGCCCAATAATACTTTCCTCTCTTCTTTGACCCTTGACAATTCTACCCTGGTTTCCTGCTTTACCCCTTAATATAATTGGATAATTGTTTTCCCTTTTCCCACCTCCCATGATTTACTTAGATGAGAGGAACTTCTCTTATTTGGAGTTTGAGAAGAAAAAGGAACAGATTGGTATTATCTGATGTGGACTGAATCTAATGGATGATGAATGAGTAAAGGAAATTGAGGAATGCTTGAAGAGATTTGGCAGGCAAGAGGATAACCAGGAAAGAGCAGAGTTGCGAAAACTCAAAAAGGAGGAGAGGAAAGTCAACAATGTCAAATGCTGCAGAGAGATCAAGAAAGATGGACCTTCCATCTGTAGAAATTATGATTTATAACCTCTCTGAACAGTAACAACTAATATGAAAATAACATTCTCAGTCATTTACATAATATTTGAGCCTTTTCTGAAAATATTATGTCAACAATAGTATTTATTCCATATATGTCACATATGCTGCTAATCAATTATCTCACTTCTTGTTCCTATGACTTAGCATCATAAAATGATAGTAGGTATCTATTTTACACATGAAGTCACAGAATGCTGTTGTATTATTCTAATTGAACCTGAAAGGTTATAAAAAATAAATCTTCACCCTAAGAAGCTATTACCAACAAAATCTCAGCCTTTAAATTGCTTATAAATTACTTTTCTTATCAATTTCTATTCACAATGTGGCAATGGTTTAAGATATGAAATTGTATTCAAGTCTTACTGACTTCAGTATACTTTTCCTAGACTGTCATCATATTTAATGTCAATGAGCTTGATTGAGTTGGAGGGAATATTAACATAGCATTACATACAAAGGGTAGGACACTAAAGATGGAGAACACAATGATTTGTTAGGCCACTCTCACTGTCTATGAATGAGAAAGTGTGATCCTGAACTCAGGTGTCAGTGGGAACATAAGGAAAAGAAATGAAGAGAAAGAAATCATGGAAGAACAACTAGGACTTGACACTAATTACATGTAAGTAGTCAGAGGAACTAAGGAGTAACTCCTGGTTTTTAAGATCAGTTACTTTTAGGACTCTGGCATCATAAAACAGAATAAGGAATTAGAAGGGAAGGTTGGAAACTAAAGGAGAAGATGACTTTAGTTTTAGATGCATCAAGTTGGAATTAGGATGGAAGAATGGAAAAAGCATTAAATTTGGAATCCCAGGAGTCTGAGGCTATAGGATCAAATCCCTCTTCTTTTACTATTGGGGAAAAATAAGAACCACAATAATTACACATCATTTGATTGACTAATGATGCTGAAATCTCCCAATCACTTGTCTTTGTCATAGTAGAAAGTAAGGAGAACTAAAATATAATAAAATATACCAAGATATGGATAACCTTTTCCAAAGATGTAATAATTACTTATTAACTTTGAATGAGTTCCTGTAATTTTTTCACAATCATGAAAATATTTGGCTACTTCTTTGTATCTCCTTCCCTAGAACAAGAACATTTTGTTATTCCAAGAATAAATCCTGTCAGATGCTGTGGAAAACTCTATTTCTTTCTCCCTTTGATCTTATTTTATTCTTCCCTGTCCTATGATTTGCTTAATTTATGTAATCCTAATTTGCCACAGAATGCTGCCTTATTACTCGAATTGAACCTGAAAGGTTATAAAAATCAAATCTACATTTTAGGAAGTTATTACCAGCAAAATCTCAGTATTTAGATTGCTAATCTATTTCTTTTCTTTCAGTTTGGCTTTCTATTTTTAACTGACAGTCAGTGGATCTCTGATGAGAGGTACATGACTCCCAAGTAGTCTCATTCCTGCTTACTACTTTTGTGACCCATAAGCAAGACATTCCATTTCTCCAGGCCTTGTCTTCCTCATATATAAGATGAAATAGATGGACTGGACTAACTGATCCTCTTGTCTTTAATATGTAAATCTGTGAGTGTCCCACAAGATTCTAGCTCAGAGTTTCTTTTTATTCACCTACCTGATTGAATTAAAATTTAAGGGGGTAAGTAGTTGGAGTCATTGGAAATTGTCAACTTGTGTGGCTAAGAAATGGTAGCATTGAAAAAATATTAAAAAGGGGTAGCTAGGTGGCGCAGTGGATAAAGCACGGGCCCTGGAGTCAGGAGTACCTGCATTCAAATCCGGCCTCAGACACTTAAAAATTACCTAGCTGTGTGGCCTTGGGCAAGCCACTTAACCCTATCTGCCTTGCAAAAACCTAAAAAAATATATATTAAAAAGAGAATTCCATCATATTAGAAGACAGGTCTCGTCTGGAGTTGGCCAAACACTTGTCTTCTCTTGGACCTCATCTGTAAAATAAACAAATTGAACTAAATGATTTATCTCCTAAGTCCCTTCTGACTCCAACAAGCTATGATTTTTAGGTCATGGAGAGATGAAGCAAGATGAAACAAGACTACTGATGATCTCAGTATAGGCAAGTTGTTTTTAAAGTAGAGTATTTTTCAGAAATTGCTACATTATTATTCTGTTGTTGACTTGTGTCTACATACTACACGCATGTTTTTTTTTTTTTAACTCTAGATAATTTGTACTGGCTTGTTAGGTTTGTGGTAAATGCAGCCTTTAGTTCTAGTGAGTCCTAGAAATAAAAATGTCACACTTTGCACTGCTGTATTTTTGACAATAACCTATTTTCTCATGTAACTATTCCATTCATAAAAGTGGTAATAGAGGTTCTAAAAGTTCTAATGCCAAAATACTAAATTCATTAATCAAAAATTCAAATGTTTTTGACTTCACATAGAGAGCTTAATGTTTGTTTTATTATTTTGTTTTTTCTTCTCCTTGCTTCTTTGTTAGCATCACTATTGTTCCTTTTATTTAAGTAAAATTTGAATATAACCTGGGACCATATTTGTATATAAAATATTTCAATGTTGATCTTAGGCCAAAAATACCAAATAGCATCATTTGTTTTGAACATAGGACTCAGACCGGAATTAGGATATGTGTGCCATAGAATAACATTTGGTCATTTTTATGGACTTTTATTTTTTTAAAAGATCATGTAATTAATAAGAGGAAATTCTTAGAGAAAGTAATGGGCAATAAATTATTTCCATTAGCGGCTAAATGTGAATAAAACATGTAGGCAGCTGGCTTTGTATCAACTACTAAAAATGTGGCACTCAAATCCCAGATCTATAATAAATTCCCTAAAGGAATTTTTGAAGAGACCATGTGTTTACTGACAGTGTGTGGAAAACACCAACATTAGAAATACCTAAATAGTTTTATGGACTTCCTCTTAGACTGATTTAGAATCTGAAGTTCTCAGTTTTGGGTCTGACACTGAGCAGCTGTAAATCCTTAGTCAATTGAATGCTATAGCATACAGTGGGTTACAGGGGCTGGATGAAGAACCAATACTTAAGGAGCATAAAGAACATGTAATTCAATGACCAAAGTAGTGTTGAGTCAGCAGCAAGGCAATCAAACAGATAGAACCAATTGAGAGAAAAGAGCAAAATAGAAGGTACAAAAGCTAAGTGATTAATGACCACCAGATCTATAGAACTTGGAGGAATGGAAGCAAGGAAGGAGAGGAGAATAATAACAATAAAAGCTGAAATTTCTGTAGTGCTATACCAATACAAAGAACTTTCTATAGGCAATTCCATTTACAGTATCTACTCTCATAAGTTATACAAATACATTCATGGTAACTGGGGAATTGGAAAGGCATGTTCAGAAGGGATGGGTAGAAGAGCTCAAATAAGTCCTACAAGAGTTGATGCTTGAAAAGAGCTTCTGCAATGTCCAGAACATGCTTACAACATACTTGCGATTTCATATGTGAACTAGTGCAAAGGAAATACTAATTTGACATATTTCTTAATGTATAAAATTCAACTTTATTAAGTAAACAATACCCTCCTCTAAGAATACTACCAATCTGAGTTTTAAAGGATCCCATAAGTTTCCTTCATACCAGACACACGATGAAGTTCCTTCTCTGCCAGACACAGAGACATCCTCTGAGGTATCCATTTGGCAAGTCTCTGTCAATCAATTGGCACTGGCTTCAAATGAACATCTAGCCCTTTGCATTTATCTAGCTCTCCTTTTTATCACAGTTAGTGTGCATGCTTTCCCCTGTTAGATTATCAGTTTTGTGAGACAGATGCCCATGTGGTATTTATTTTTGTATCCCTAGAATGTTCCATATAGTAGATTTTTAATATATGTTGAATTAAATGAAATTATTTGGTAGGCAAATTGGGAGCACATATTGAATTTCCTGGACAAGTTTTACCATGAAAATAGGAAAAATATTCATTTGCTTTTGCCCACCAGGAGGAATTTTTCAGGCTACACAATGTCATAGCTATCTGCATAATTAATCCAAGCCATTTGTTATGATTATCATGCTCTTTACAGTGATCTTCATTGGAATTTGGCTTCTAGTTTTATTGAAATCTTTTGTAAATTGTTTATTTGAATCAAACACCTCATCTTGCCAGAAACTTACACTACAAAATAAACTTAAAGCCAAGCATTTTTCATCACTTAATATCATTATTTTAGAATATAATTCGATTTTATGCTTTATAAACATATGTCTGCAACTATTCATGCTAATGCACCCAGACCACAGCAATTTTGACTAGACATTGCCAAAACATTGCTCATATTTTTGGGGAAAGAGTGAGAATCCTGGTTGATTTTATGCCTATCCAGCCCTGACACTGAAGTCAGCTCCATATGGGTATATTGCCACAAGTCTTGTACACTACACTCCCATCTGTAAGCAAACTCAACAGAAATATTTTTCCATGATAGAAAATAATTTCTCACAATTATTTCAGTTTTCTTCATTTCATTTCCACTACATCTCTCACATCCATTTCTTTCTCTAAGTTCACACAGACATCAGTTTAAGGGTCTCATCAGCTCAAATCTAGGCTTTGGCTTCCTATAACCTCATAAATGCTCTCCTTCTTTCCTGGCTCTCCTTTTGTCAATCTATTCTCCTCACAGATGTCAAATTGATATTCTTAGAGCCCTCTTTCCTACACTAGAAACAAAAGTGGCTCCCAATTGCCCATAGATAAAATAAAAAGTCTTCTGATTGGCCTTTGAATTCTTTTCTTGCATCACTCTGGCTGATTTTCTACATTTATTGTATATTACTCTCTTTATACATTTTGCACTATAGCCAAATTAGCTTACTTACTAATTCAATTCCATTCCATACTGGTTTTTTCACAAGATGCATCTTGGAAAATTTTCTATCCTGACTTTTTTCCAAAGATGTCATGAAATCTAGTAGTCAGGAGAGAGAGAATTCAAGAAATGAAGGACAATCAGGGCAAACATGGACTATGGAGAAGGAGGCTGGTATTATGAGACAGCAAATATGTTACTCCTTCTTTGGACTGCTTAGTTTCCTTCAGAGTTTGGTATCTGTGAAAGATAATTGGTTCTCTAGAAAATATGAGTTGAGATCCTCCTTCTATTAGTTATAATTTTTAATTCTATAATTTATAATTTTTTGATAAGTAACTTAGCCAACCTGCATCTCAGATTCTTTATGTAAAACTTGAAGGGTTGGGTGAGATGTCTTCTGATGTTCATTGCAGTTCTAGATCTAGAAGCTTATTTATATTGTAATTATAAATTCAATAGATATGTTGACTTTAGCCAACTTGGAAAACACCGTCTCTTCACCTCCACTTCATAGAATCCTCTCACTGCCTTCAAAACTCTGGAAATGCATGACTTTTTACACAAAGTCTTACCTGATGACCAGCTAATAAAACCCCCTCTAACAACCATATATTTAATTTGTATCATTCAGTATACTATATTTACCCATGTATGAGATGCAACTTAATTTTGGGGTCCGAAATTTGAAAAAAAAATGTATTACATAAAGTTATTTAAATCAAGTTTTATTCATCATGAAATTCATACAACCCCTCATCATTGTCAAAACCTACATCCATTACCTCATTCTCATCTATGTTTGATGAAGAATCATTGTCTTAGAAGAGGCTTTGACTGCTCTCCTGCTTGTGCTGTGGTCTGGGGTTGACCACAAGCACTCCCTGGGCAAGTCTGCTGATTGGATGCATGCTTAGTCCATTCCATTTCATGAACCTGAAACACCAATTGCATTCTCCTTTTTCATAAGCAATTCTTCTTGCCTCACACTGAACCATTTTTGTGGACACAGGAATTCCACTTTCACTTTGCTCTTCAATCCATCTCTTCTATTCCCTTTCTAACTCAGGCCATTTGGCTGACTTGCCTTTTATGCTCTTCCTCTGCCATTGTGTTTTCAGTAGGGTTTCTTCTTCCTGGAGCCCTTCTCAGATTGTTATCTCAGTTGAAGGAGGACCAAAATTATGTTTAGCAGTGCAATTTCCATTCACTTTTGGAAAATGGATCACTTTGAACTTGAAATTTTTGAACAGAATGTGACAAAAATGCAACTAAATATATGGTAACAAATGTGAAACAATGAATGCAAAGAGAACAAGCACAAAAAAGCAATAAATGCAAATAAAAGTAATCTACAACCACTGTTTAAAATGTTCCCAGTTTTGAGATTGAAATTTTTTTTTAAAAAGTTGCATCTTATATATGGGGAAATTCAGTATGTACTTTTATACAGTTGATTATTTCATTTTGTGGGTTTGCATCACTAATTCCTAAAACTAGATATGGTACTTTAGGCAACTAATGTTTACTGAGCTTTCTATTCTTTCTCTTTTTCTTTATTGTTTATTGTTTATTCATTATTGTTACTCTAGCCAGAATAGGAAAAATGGGTGTGTGTGTTTTTTAGATATGGAAGTAATATTTAAAAATAACAGTGATTTGATAAAGACTATTACTTTGGGAACTGTATGGACAATGGATTAACAAAGGAAAGACAAGGCTGAGAGGAGATCAGGTTTTTTGAAAGACAGTAATCATCATAAAATGCATAAGTAAAGAGAAAGATTGAGGTGGAGGAAGACTCAGTAAGGTTTTAAATTGATAAATTGTAAATACTGAAGAAGAGAAAACTATTGACAATGCTTCTAAATGAGAAAAAAGAAATTGCCACAATTAGAAATAGAGGAATTGTTAAGAGGAGAGGGATTTTAAAGATATACATACATATATATATATATATATATATATATATATATATATATATATATAATTTACTAGTTTTTTTATTATGGCATATTTAAGTTCTCTGTAGTTGATACCTTATTTTTAAAATGGAGAAAACATGCTTATTCCCTGAACTAGATTGTTGTAAGGGTCAAAACATAGTATATACATATATATATGTATATATATATGTATAAATACATATATATGTTTTTGTGTGTGTGTTTTGTAAACCTTAAAACCTTAAGGTAATGTTTATTTTTGTCTGTGTTTGTGTGTGTGTGTGTGTGTGTGTGTGTGTATGATAGAGGCAAAGAGATAAAGAGACAGGAATAGAGCAAGAGAGACACAGACAGAGAGAAAGAGACAGAATCAGAGAGAGAGAGACAGAAAGAGAGAGATTTCATTTTTGTGATGAACTTCTAGCATGGAAACTCCTTCTGTCAATGCAGATCAGTATTTTATTTATAATCTTCTCTAGTTAATTAGGGAAATAAGAAAATAAGTGACTTTGATAATGTTATGTATGGATGAGGCAAAATATGAATCCATTTTTTCCTAATTTCAAGGCATGACCTTAATCCAAAATACTATTCTACTTCTCTTAAAATATTTGATGTCAGATATTATTGGTAATATTATTGCTTATATTATTAATTTTAAGTCATTTGTACATGGTCTCACACAACTGATAAGTGGTATTTTAAAGCAATTTAGCAAAATGGAAAAATAATTAGGTCACTGCATATATATTAATGTCTATCTATAAGATAATGTGCCAGATGCTGAGATAGAAGATGAAATTCTAGCCCTCTCCCTCAGAAAGCTTATATATTATATTATAAAAATAATATATATATATATATATATTATATATATATATATTATATATATATACTCAGAGAATGAATGCACATAGGACTATTCAGATGGTCCTAAGAAAGAAGAGCTGGGTGATTGATTGCTGAAGGTGAAAGAGAATAGATCAAATGATATATGATATCAAGGGCATGACAATTCCTTCTAACACTGAATATTCAGTTAATAACTGTCAAGCTTCAGACATGGACATAGTCTGGAGTCTTTTACAATTATTTGGAAGTTACATGGAAACAGTCCAAAGATGAACAGTTTCAGATCCTCATCCAACAGAAGTTTGCCACAATGGAGTGGGATATGGGAGGAGATTAATTAAACTTCTGAATTTATTTCTTTCAACATTAAAACGCAGGCCACCAAAAGTGAAATATTAGTGTTGGTGATGAGAAGGAAAGTGTTTTTAATTATTATTTTTAAGATATTTTGCTAAATACTTTAAAAATGTTATCTCATTTGATCCTCATGACAACCCTTAGAGTTAATTATTTCCTCATTTTACAGTTGAGCAAAATGAAGAAGATTTTAAGTCATTTTCCCAGCATCAAACAAATAATAAGTGACTGAGGTTAAGTTTGAATTCAGGTCTTCCTGACTCTAGACTCATCACTTAACCCACTATGTCACATAATAATGGAAGACTGGGAAGAGAGAATTAAGACAATGGCTGAAATTGTTTTCTACTTGAATTTTTTAATCCCTTTTGACTATCAATTAAACTTTTGAAACATAATTATATTTTAATTAGAAATCTTTGGTATATTAAAAAGTAGGGGAAATGGATAGCTTTAGTAAGATGAAGGATAGAAACATAAGGTATATCTAGTTACTCTAATAATATAAACTTCAATAAATGAAAGGAGGGAGTACTAGTCATAAAATGGCAGAACTAATAAGAGAGTAGGCTAGCTCTCTGAAAGTCAAGAGAGCTTGTTAGTTACCCAGAGTAGTCTTGGATAAGGAATAATATACACAGCACCTAAAGATGAGTAGGTAAATGAGAATACCTACAATAGTTTTCATTACTAAATCAGGTACTACTTGACTGCTACACAAAAATAAAAAGAGTATAAAGGTTATCCCAAAGGTTTACTGCATTTTTAATCTCTCAAAGCTTAAAATTTTCATTAAGACTTGGGAAATTCTTTACTGTATTCTTGAGGAATGTACTGTTTAAGTACACATGGAAGGAGACCATATATTAAGTTTGGATAATTTATTTGGTAAGAACATAGAAGGGGGGTGGCTAGGTGGTACAAAGGATAGAGCACCTGAGTTCAAATCCAGCCTCAGACATTTAATAATTACCTAGCCGTGTGGCCTTGGGCAAGCCACTTAAACCCATTGCCTTGCAAAATCTAAAAAAAAAAAAAAATAGAAGAGGAGTAGTGTGAAATAAGACTGGAAAGGTAGAATGATTGAAGAATGGTTATAAGAGGCATGAGGTGCCAGTACAAGGAATTTGTATTGCATTATAAGAATAGAAAGCCAAATGAATATTTTTGAGTAGTGAACTAATAGTACCAAAACTGTTCATTTTGAATGGTACTTCATTGCTAAAGGAAAAACAAATTGGGGCAGGCAGAAACTGGAGGCAGAAAATCAGGTAGAAGGTTTGTATAATAATCCAGTTGGCAGATACTGTTAGCTTGAATTAGAGTAATAAGAGTTTGAATGGAGATAAGTAAAATAACTGTTATGAGATAAAAATCTAATGGAAGGAGTAACAAACTGATGTGGGAATTAAAGGAGGATCAAAACACTAGCTAAATTTTGCTCCTCAATATTTGTAAGGATGGGCAGTGAGGTGGCACAATAGATAAAGTTCCATTCTGACTTCAGACATTACTAGCCATGTGACCCTGGGTAAGTCATTCAATTCTGTTTGCCTCAGTTTCCTTATTTGTATATGAGCAAGAGAAGGAAATGGCAAACCCTATGGGATTTTTGCCAAGTAAATCCCAAATGGGGTCACCAAGAATCTAACACCACTGAAAAATGACCGAACAACAACAACCTGTAGTAATATGACTACATCAGTAGACATAGTAAAATTGGGGGAAGGGTTAAGGCTTGGGAGGAATTGTTCAGTTTTGGACACATTTTGTTTGATATACTGTTGAGTTATCTAATTAGAAACTCCTAGCAATCAACTGGAAATTCATTAATAGAGTTCAGGAGAGAGATGAAGTCTGAGTACTTAAGTTCAGGAGTCATTTGGGTAGAAGCTTTATAATAGAATACATGGGGGGGATAAGGTTTTCTAAAATGTTAATACAGAGAGAAAGAAAAGAACATAGGATAAAATTTTTAGAGACACACAAGATTACTGGGTTGTTGATGATATAACAGTAAAAAATGCAGGGATGGGACACTTAAGTAAGGAAAAAAGCTAAAAGAGTTCAAGACAAGGAACATGGAAATCAAAGTAGAGAGAATATTCAAGGGGATGTGCTGGTAATCAGTCTCAGGTGTTTATAAAGGGTAAAGAAAGATGAAGACTGAGAAAAAGTCATTGAGTTGGCAAGTGAGAGGTCATAGGTTACCTTTGAGAGAAGAGCACTGGAGGCAAAATTTGCAAGATATGGAAGAATGAATGGGATGTGAGAAAGGGGAGGCAGTGATGCATACTCTTTCCAGTTTATCAGGGAAAGAAAGAAAAGAGAGCAATACCTCAGCAGAATCAAAGGAAAAGATTGTTTATTTTATAATTAAGAAAAGGATCAATCAGTCAATGCTTATAGCCAATCAAAAGGATTTGAATAGTGATAACAGATTTAATGAATTACAAAAAAGGAAAGTTCACTGAGTAATGTTGGGTAAACCAACAACAAAATGCATTTCTTTAATAAATATTTACTCCATTTTGTTCTTAAAATCATGTTACAAACTGTATTCATGTATAGCAGGTTCTTCTTGTGCAGGAAACTATAAAAGACTTTAAACGGAAAAAAGTATAAACCATAAAGGAAAAGAGTTATAAGGACTGTTGATGGTTTATTTAGCCTACTTTGGAGAGGATACTCAGGGACATATAATATAATGATATTATTAAAACATAAAGAGTCATTCAATTTATTCAGAATCAATGTGATTATATTCTATTGTATTTACATTTAGTTCTATTATAACCAATATGAAAGAAATCATGATTTTGTTCATAATAATCAGTTTCAATGATAGATTTGGGATGAAAAGCTCACCTATTTTAGAACACCACCATTTGTAAGATTATAATGTTACTATCAACATGAAGGAAGAAATTAAACTAGTTTTGTAAATAAGTCTTTGATACAGTATGGTCTTCTGAAAAGGTCAAGAAATGGCAAGTTCTAGTTCTAACATTTAAAGTCTGTATGATCTTGAGCAAATCACATAATTTATGTATTGAGCTCCAGCATACTCTTCTGTATAATGGGATAATAATGCTTGCACTACGTATCTCAAAGGTTGTTTTGGCTATAAAATGGAATCATGAATATCAAGGCCTCTATACATTTTAATATGCTATGACAGCTATCCATTAATCAGAATTGGAAACCACTTATAATTACAATTATATGGTCACTCTCTGCCCTCAAGTCCATCCCAAATTATTTGAGGTCAAATATTTGAAGATGGAGTAGAGAAAATAAAATATTATAGTATTTTTAAAGTTATCAAGGCCTTGATTATTACTTTATTTGATTCTCAAAGCAACACTTGAAATATATAGAAGACATCAAAACTCATTTTCAAATGGATGTTATATAATTCATTTAAGGCCACACATATTAATTAAGGAAGAAGAAAAGGAGGAAGAAGAAGAGGAAAAAGAAGAAAGAAAAGGAAGAGGGAATATGAGGAAGAAAAAGAAAAATAGAAGGAAGAAGAAAGGAAAGGAGGAAGAGGGAAAAAGGAGGAGAGTAAGAGCAAGAAGAATAACAAGGAGTAAGAAGAATACATATATTTCTTTGTTATAGTGAAGGATTCATACCATCATAGTCTAAGGCCTGGAAGAATGTAAAATTCTATATAGACTTCCTTTATTATACAAATGAGAAAACTGAGGCACAGAGAAGTATCAATGAGTAGAAGTCTATCATATCTTACTTACATTAGAATTTCTTGGTAGCCACTGACTCTAGATGACCTCAGATGTGTTCTTTATTCACCACCTAGCTTTCAGTAGCATCAACCCTTAGCTATGGTCCCTCTAAAAGTTTTGAAATTAGAGGATACTACTGCAAGTCTAAGACAAGATCTTCTAACAGAGATTCATTTATAATGATACAAAAGATCCATGAGTGGAAAGTTCTGAGAAAAGTAGTACTAGAGATATGGTTAGACCAGAAAAGGCAAGGGATCATAGTTTTAGATGGGGAAAAGCATTTGGAAATCATTTAATCCAGTCTTTTTAATTTACAAAAATAGAAGACCTAGAGAGGTTAAATAGCTTGCCCAGGGCCTTGCAAGTCGCAAGTAGCAGAGTCAAGATTTGAAAAAAGACCCTAAAGCCCTTTTTACTCCAACTGAATGCTCTTTCCAAAATACTTTACTACCTCCCCAAAGAAGTTCAATAGAACAAGAATGAATTTGGTAGACCCATGGAGGAGTCTAGAAACTTGTGCACTTTTAATTTTTCAATTCTGTAAAACAATATCATCATCATCAATGTCATCATCACCACCACCATTCTCATCATAGTTAGTATTCAAATGGCACTTTAAAACTTGCACAGAACTTTAAAAATACTATCTCATTTTATTCTCATAGCACCTTTGTTTACACTATTCCTCCCAGTTGTTCTGATATATCAGAAGAATGCTACATCATGCATAAGATTCATGAAAGCAGAGACTATGTCTAACACTTTTTTTCATAAATAAAATTTTATATTCAGGAATAAATATTTATTAATTCCATAGTATGTATTTTACTCAGTGAAAGGCATGACACTCAATAGCCACTTATTAACTGTTGTTATTTGGAATAGTTCTTCAATGTAAATATAATATAAAAGGTTCTCTTCAGTCTCTAAATTTATGAACTACAATCAAAATATTAATAATCAAAAATAGACTAAGAAGAAGTTGAATCAATGTTTTGACTAAATAAGTAAACAGCTAGGCCTGAACTATCATACTTTCTTCCATCCAAACTAGTTTAAAATTGGAAATATTGGGCAGCTAGGGAGCATAGTAGATAGAGTACTGGCCCTGGAGTCTGGAGGACCTAAGCTCAAATCTGACCTCAGATGCTTAATAATTGCCTAGCTGTGAGACCTTGGACAAGTCACTTAACTCCATTGCCATAAAATTAAAAAAAAAATTAAAGAAAGAAACTGGAAATATTCATGCAAGTGACAGCAGGGTAAACCATGAGGGTAAATTTGTGAAGCAGGTGAAGTTTGCCTTTCAGATTCCCAGCTCCCAATTCTATAAGCTTTACTTTCAAATGAGAGTGTCATTCATTTCTTTCCATTTCTCTTTCTTCAGTCTAGTACCTAATAATCTTTTTCAACTATTTCAATGGAGCTATGGTTTTATTAATGTGGACACTGATTACATTAGCAAATATAATAAAATATTAATTTACTTTTATTCTTGTGCATGTTCTCCTCCAGATTTGGAAGGTGGTAATTATTGATGTCCTTTTGATGACCTTGGAGGGTTTGGTTTAATGTGATCTAACATTGTTTTCCTGTCTCGTAATGCACATTTTTTATGTTATAATGTCATTCCACATCCATAATAAAAAATTCCTGACCTCAGAAAAGGAACTGTTAGAATAATTTACGATTCATAAGTTTGTTTTGGGGGGAGAGTCAAGGAATTCTTCCTGACATACCTGTGATCAAAGTCATACATGACTTACAGTTCTGATTACCTATAACACGGTTAGTTATACCAAGGCATCAGGAGGTTCTAGACCTGAGAAAGAGCCAATTCAAAGAAAGGCTCTGAATGGGGTGATAGAATGATTAAGTAAATGTAGGAAAGCCATTGTGACTTAACTGTAGAGTCCATGGAGGAGAGAAAAGTATGAGAAGACTAGAAAGAGTTGAATGAACCATGAAAGGAAGAGGTCTAAATGGAAATTGGAGAACTTATATTTTAGCTTGGAGGTTAATAGAGAGCCCCTGAAACAAGTTGTGCAAGGATGACATGGACAGCCTTGAAGTTAAAAAATACTTTTAAAACTTATTGTAGAATAGATTGGAGGGTAGAGAGATGTGAGTCAGAAGAATCACTTAGAAGGATATCAAATTAATCCAAGGGAAACATGATGAGGGGTTGAACTAGGAAAATGTGTATTTACAAAGATAGAGATTAGGAAACATATGAGAGATGTAAAAGTAGGAATGATAAGATTTGAAAACTAATGAGATATTAAGGGGGAGTGAAAATGAGGATTCAAGGGCAACACTGAAGTTATTGGTCATACCCTCAACAATAACAAAAATATTTTAAGGTGAAGTGACAAGAATGAATTGACCATATATTGACCACCTAATTTGAAATGGTTGAAATAACAATTTTAGAACTCTGGAAAGAGACTAGGGCTATGTATACAGATCTGGAAGACTTCTGTATAGAAACGATAATAATGAGATTATCAAATGAGATGAGATAAAAGATGGAAAAGATGGACCAGAACTGAGTCTTTATGGTCACCCTTTACTAGTAGAGATATAGATTAAAAATATCAGCAAAAGAGGCTGAGGAGTATGGTTATCTCTTCCACATCACAACTTTCCCCAACATGGTTTTGATATATCATGGGATGGCATAAGAAATTAAATGGGAATTTGGGGAAATTTTGCAAAAGTCACAGATGATACACAAAAGTCAATAGGTGACAGAAAAAAATTTGAAACTCAGAAATGCATATAATAGTATTGTATAACATCAACATATTTTATCTTTTAATACCATAATAATCAGACTCCTTCTCTGAAACAAAGGGAGAGCCAACAAGCTTTCTAGTCCTGTTGGGTGAGAGGAGAGTACCCTAGATATTGAAAGCATAACAGTAATGAAATAGGTAATGAAATAGGTAAGGGAAGAGTCAGTAAGAGGTGTAAGAATCCTAATAACAAAGGGTATCTAGGAGAAATTATTCAATAGTGTCAGATGTTATCAGGGAAAATGAGGATTTATAAAATACTATAGATTTGAGGATTGATATTTTTGGTAACTTCGGATGAGGAAGTTTCAATTGAATTAAGAGATTGGAAGGTAAAATACAAAATCTTTAGAAAAAAGTGATAGGAAAGGAAGTAGAGATAATAATTATGAAAAAAAAACAAATTCTTTAGGAGTTTACTCTCAAAGGAAAGTAGATTTTTAGGAGTTCAGAATTAATTTCAAATTCCTTCTCTCTCCTATATTTTTGAACTTTTAACTTTTACAATGATTCTTTGGTGACATCGCTTTACATTTAGTTTCATATATAGTTCTTAGACTTGTTGGTCAGTTGGTATATTTAAAAGGTCAAAACAATTCTCTTTTTGTTCCTGAACTAAATTGCATCATAGTTATGGAGAGGAAAACTATACTTCAGAGGAACAAGATTAAAGAACTCAAGTATTTTACGGGAGATTAACTCAACTAAAAGACTTACTGGCCTTCAAGTTGGTGCAGGCGAATTCCCACACATCAACAGCATAGAAAAGGCTTAAAGGGCATTATACTAAGCCCTTCAATTCTCATTCCCCAGTTTCCCAAATATGTATCACAAGTTCATACATTTATTTCACTAAAAACAAACATACATCTTTCCCAAAATTTCCTTTTCATTTTTGTCAACCTTTTTTCCCCTCTGAAGTCTTGTTCCACATGATAAGAAACCATTTGGACTATATTAGATTATTGACAAGAATTAAACACAATACTCAATTTTTCCTGGTTGCCCTGCAAAATTGTATCTCAGAGGGACAAATCCAATTGACAAAGGATAAGCAATTCAGTTATTTTATATTCTCAGATGTATGTGTGTGATGGCTGTACAATTTAATTCTTATTAAATTTTTCTGAGATTTTTTTTTCCAAGAGACTAACACATCATTATTTCTCTTAAATAATGAAAAGCTGGGAAGTCTGCCAACAGTTATCTTAACAGATGCTATTTTATCATTTCGCTCAACTCCATCCTTTTTCACATCCTGGTAATTATATTTCAGTTGTAGAATACCCACTGAGCACAGTACATTCACTGCTCCTATAGGGATAGACAGACCTAAGAAAGTCCATTAATCTGATGCTTATTCACAAATCTTGTATGAGTAGTGTTATGGCTCATTTTACCAATGAATTATGTGTATATGATGTCTCATCTTCTATCTGCCTTTGCTTCTTTCTAGCTTGCTCCCCAATAAACTCTCCCTCACACCCAAAAATACATTATGTTAACTGTGTAAACTTATGGTGTCATTTCTGATAGATTAACTCATTGTCAATACACCAGGTTTCCATATTTTTATTTTCTTCGGTGTCTATTTAAATCAATTAGACTACATAAATATTTATTTAATACTTACTATGTACCAGTCCCTGAGCAGAGGGAGAAGGAGCTTAAATTCTACTCTACATTAGTTGCTTACTATTGAAGCAGGCAATATATATGCCACCCAAAAGAACCTACCCAATCCATGAAAACACAGTCCTTTTCCTTCTGAGAAAAAATGTGGTATAGTGAAAGGAGAATTGTATTTAATGGAAAAATATTGAATTTAGAGAGACAAGAGGATCTGAATTAAAATTTTGGTTCTACTAATTCACTACTTATTGTGAGTCCCTATAATTAAAGTCCCATCAAAATACCTAAGGAGGAGGAGTAAACCAGCTCTGGTTTGAAAGAAAGAAGACCAAAACTCCTATGTGGATCTTCTTATGAATGACTGCTACACTTCCAGCCTAGAGGACATAGGAGTCAACATAAATTGGTTTCTCCTCTTCTCTGTGCTCCCCCTCCCATAGTTCTGGATTACTATTCTTCAGTTGAAGTAATTGCAGTGGCAAAAACAATTTTCTTTAAGTTACAAAGTTTGTAAGTCATACAGAGACTTTGAACTGAAGGTATATTCCAGAAGCTTATTTCCTTTCTCCACCATGCAGCCTTTTACTTCTTCCTGCAAGACAAGTGAGGGAAAAAGTATATAAAAAAATACAGCAATTTGGTTGCTTATCTCTTTATGCTATGCCTTGTCATAGCAACACTAAGAGGTAAATGGTAGTAAAGATATTATTTTATACCCATTTTCTAGATGAGAAAATTTAATGGAGATTAAGTAACAATCTTAGTTAAGCCTAAAAATGCCAAGATAGCTGACTCCCTAGACAAAGTTCTTATTACTATACAAACTGTCTGTTCTGGTGAACTAAAACATTGCTGAGGGTCAGGGGGAGGAACAACAACAAAAACAAAATCCTGTTCTCTATAACCTTGATTAGAAGAGGGGGAAAAAAGAAAAGAAAGAAAAAACAACTTATGTTTCATTGAATTCTAAGTTTATGGAAAAAAATGAGAGATGAAAGTCTTGGAAAATGACTAGATTCAATGCAATTCACTACCAAGTGCAGCAGGCATCCTTTCTGTAGCTAGGAACAGGGTAAGCCTTAATGGACACTTTTATCTTCCAACCCCAGAAAAGGAGAACAAAGGTCCCTGCTGTGGAGACACACTTCAGTGGCAGAGAGCAGAGGAAGCTTTACAAATAGATCTTGAAGCTCTTTAGGGGGGAAAAAAGGAAGAAGAAAAAACTAACAAAGGCTGAATGGCCTTAAGAAAGAGAGAAATGGTTGGATCCATTCAATTAAAAAGTTTACTGCATTTTCATTCCCTCTATTTGTTCTGAAAAACACTGGGTTTTCATTAACTTACCTTCAAAAATGACCCCTTCAGAGAATGTTAACAAGGGAGAGGACTACTCCCAAAAGAAAAGTTATGTTTGGTTCCTAGAAGCTGAAAAAATAAAGAATCACTTTCCTTTTTATCCCATTCCCACTTTATTTTTTTAAAGTGGATTGGAAGGGTGGAGTGGTGAGATTCTGAAAACAAAGAACTATATTTCTTCAAGGACAAAGAGGCTAGGAGAAACAATGCTAAACAATGTTAAATTTAAGAATCAGAAGAAGGGCTAAATGAGTAGAACTGCTTTTTAACAAATTCCTTTGTGTAGCTTGAGAGATGTGAAGGTTCATTTCCCTGCTTAAAGGACTAGAATGTTTAGCAAAGCTTATGTTTATGCCAAAAGAACTTGAATTTTTGATCTTTGAAAAGCAGGCATGAGAGGCTAGTAGTACTAAGAGGATAACAATCTTAGTTTCTAAAAAAAATATCTTTTAAATTATATTAATT
Organism: Macrotis lagotis; assembly: GCF_037893015.1. NCBI lineage: Eukaryota > Metazoa > Chordata > Mammalia > Peramelemorphia > Peramelidae > Macrotis > Macrotis lagotis. Next base: position 464,214,625 of record NC_133658.1, read on the forward strand.
TTAAAATGTCTTTTTCCCCCCAGTATCTCATGGATAAAAAGTTCAGTGCACAACTATGGTGTTAATGACTTCAGTAATTTACATTAATTCTTCAGTATTCAGAGCCATGTATTCTACATTAATAAAAATATAGCCATCTGCAACTTTAATCTTTGGGAAAGAGGAGAGAGAGAGAGAGAGAGAGAGAGAGAGAGAGAGAGAGAGAGAGAGAGAGAGAGAGAGAAAGAGAGAGTGTCTATATTGAGAATTGTAAAGTCAAATTGTTAGAATTATAGAAGAGACAATATGGTATTTGTCCATAGACTTCTGTTTCCAATCTAAAATTTATTCATGAAAATAGAAGTAAATTTAGTATCTGTGAAAGATACTAGCTTGAAAACTTGTAATATTTAAATAGACCTAATTACAAGAACAACTAGAAATAGTTTATCTGAACTAGTCAATATTAAGTTAATAAATTCTTGGGAAAAGGGAATTTTCTTCAGGAGAATAGTTTTTTGTTTGTTTTTGTTTTCTCCTTGTTTTTGAAATCTTGGGAAGAGTGGGGAGGGGATGGGCCCAGAATGAGAGAGTAACTTTCACATGTTGTTATTGAATTGACTTGGAATATTGCCAAAATACAGAAATAATGTTTATTGAATTGAGTACATTATAGTATTTAGTTATTCTCTATCACTTATAAAACCTCATTGCTTTGGCTGTCAAATAAATAATAAATGTAAACTAATTTATTGCTGAATGAATTAAAATATTTCATCTTGTTCACTATTATTAAGAATATCAATACATATTTATACATATATATTAATTTCTACATATTGAAGGATAAAGATATCTTCTAGGGAGTAGGATTCAACCTATACAGGCTGCTTACTATTTTATACTCTCTAAATTAGTTCCCCAGTTTACACTAATCATTTGTTTCTACTCAAATGCAGGAAAATTTGGAAATTCTGAAGCAAAATTTGGGTAGAATTAAATAGGATTCTGCCTTTCCTCTTTCAGGACCACAATAAATGTCATTAATGACTCAAGTAATGGATAATGGCTTAATATACTTTCTTACACTTTAGCAATATTTGCATGTTAACAATCCTCTCCTTGTCTGAACCCCAAATAATGACTTTAATCTGTGGTATTTATCTTGAGACTCTGTACTACAAGGGGAAAATTGCATATAAGGTTAGCTTTGCCTACCATTTTAGTTCTGGAGAAAGAAAATTACATGGACACATTCCTTCCCTTGGGTATTGATGGCCACTGAAATGGCTAACCTAGGTTTTAAATAAAAATCAACAAGAGAAACTTAGATGGAAACTCAGAATCCCCTTCCTACCAAACTTCTACAATTTGGCTATCCAACCTTCACAAAAATGTAAAAAAGGGAATACTTCTTTAGAAGTTGCTGTCTTCTAAGTCTCACATTTGGTGTTGATTTAATACCTTTAATTATTTTTCATGTAATTATGTTCTCACATCATTTTGATACTTAATTTGACATTTAATTTCTTAGTTTAAAAGTCACATGCGGGGGTAGCTAGGTGGCACGGTGGATAGAGTACCAGCCCTAGAGTCAATAGTACTTGGGTTCAAACCTGGCCTCAGACATTTAATAATTACCTAGCTGTGTGGCCTTGGACAAGTCACTTAACCCCATTTGCCTTGCGGAAAAAAACCCTAAAAAAAAGTGACATGCATTCCAAAGGAAACATAATTTGTGTTCACAGGGTTCTAAATCTCATATTATTAACTATCTAAATATCGGTTTTTTTCCAGAATTTAATCCTCCTTAGTTTTTTAGAGCAAGACTTTAGTCTTTGAACAGCAGACCACATTTTGCCTATGAGATTGAATCTAACTCTAATGTTACTACCCAACTGTATCCAATACTCAAAAAAAATTTTGCAAAAAAATAATATTAATATTACCACCACTGATGATATCTTTAGCACCAAAAGGTGAAAGGAATGATTAAAATAGAGATGGATATCAAAAAAAAATCAATTAAGAAATGAATTTAATTGTTCTACCTATTCATTTTCATGTTAAAGGTTATAAATAGGAATACCTGAGAAGAAAGAGAAAGGGAAGTAAAGTAAAAAGAACATCATTATTGTTAGTGACTTAGATAAAGCCTAGTCCTAGGCCAAAAAAAAAGTATTATTTTTTGCTAAGATATTGAATGATTACTTTAAGGTAAATGTAGGCATATGATCTTAGAGCCCAGAAGGGAAAATGAATGAGTTACTTGTACTTGCAAAATATAGATAACATGTCTGGTTATCTACTCATCTAACTTTATATTGTTTTTCTTCCCTATTTTAAATATATAGCATATCTAATGGCAGCAGAGCATTTTAAAAATGGGAATAGTAATAGACTAAAAGCATAATGGTAAAGCCAGTGGTTTATATTTGTGTCTTCTTCCTCCAATCTCTGTTCTTTTCCAGATTTTTATAATGATACTCATTTTCACTTAAAAGATATCCAGATAGAAAATAAATTAATTTGAAATGCAAATTCATGTTAAGGTAATAGAGTGTGAATGATGATTTTTGATTTTTAAAATATCTATATCTGTATCTATCTATCTGTGTCTGTGTGTATTATTTATTAGGCAAAGTCACCTTTCACATAAGAAAGTTTTGATTTAATCAGAATAATTTAACAAATGTAAAAAGAAAATCTTATTCTTAAGAATTATGTTAAAAAAAATAAGAAACAAAGGCTTGCCTTCTGTCTTTCTACAGATACTAACCATAGAAGATAGCATCCAGCCTTTGGAAGTGAAAGATTCCCATGCTTTGAAAAGGTCTTAGCATAATCAAAAGGGCACTCCTTTTACTGTAATGTCTAATGTCTAGCTCCCTGGCCAGTCCCTTTCCATCCTGAGTGGCCCTTGCCTTATCCCAAGTTGGAAACTGTCCCCTTCTTTGTTTGGACAAACTGGAGGCAACTTTTCAGATCCAATCTTTTGATAGTCAAAACTATAAAAACTCCATTGTAGCACCCCATTTTGGAGGTTTGACTCTTTAGATACATTTCCCATATACAAGCCTGCATAATCAGATAAATTAGAAATCTTAATGAGTATGTTAACCTAATTCTGTTTTGCTCTTTTGTGGGGTCAAACTCAAGAGGATACTGTTTGTCCCTTATTAGGACAAACTCTGAGTTTCAACACATATTTAATTTAAGTCTTATATATAGGGCCAAAACTCATTGAGGACCTCTTCTCATTTTTGGAAGATCCTTCTCAGGTGTCATCATGGTAAGTTAGAGAAGACAATCTCACTTCATATTCTTAATAGTTCTAGATAGTCATTCAACCTCAGAGTAGCTCAAGTTAGGTTAGAAATTGTTCCTTCTTCATTTTCCAAGAGAGCCAATGATATCACAGTGTGATATGATGAATGGTAAATGAACTGGACTTAAGTGAAGTAGAATTGCTCAGTCATTATCCTCACTTTCTCTTCCAGAATTATCCCAGTCCAGTAGCAACAGAAGTCAGGATGACTGGTAATGGCCAAGGATGCAGTAGATGAACTTGGCATCTTTGATGATAGATCAAACTCTGAACTTCTCCACATCACCTGTTTAAGTCACCTTTATGGCCTTTGGAACAAAGTATTTCATCCCCCCATTCACAGGAGGAAGTCTTCATATACTTGGAATAGTAATCAATGAGTTTGAGGTCTATAGGTTACTCTCAACTTGGTTTAGCCTTTTGGTTCACTATTAGCTATACTATGTATACTATTCCTAGAGCCACAGTTGAGAGTTGAAATGAGATGGACACCAAAGGTGAATGAGAAGCCCTGAGAATGTTCGGATAAACCTTCATCCAAGAGGTGCTGTAATATTGTAAGAGTTGTAAAAATCCTTGAACTGTGCTAAACTTTGGAACTACAATATAAAACAAAGAGTGACAGGCCCTACCCTAAAGGTATTTTTAATTCTTATAAAAGAAGATAACATCTTGAAAGGAAACTTTTATGAGAGGAAGCACTTGAAATAAAAAAGGAGGAGGGAATCTTAAAACAAAATTATCTAAGGAAAGTGGAGTACAATTGGAAAAATCCAGTGAGTCAGATAAGAAGTCAGGTTAGAAGTGAGCATGGTGGGACTAAACACTTCCCTTAATGGAGATTCATGACAGAACTTCACTTTGGTTTCCTCATAGCAAAAGAGTGACTTCCAGATCTAAATCTGTGATACCATGATTTGAAAGAAATGAATCTGATGTTGAATGTAATTTGACCTTTCATTTCCTGAGGTATTTGGGGAGATTTGGATATTTCCTGAGAAGGCTTCCTAATCCACAAGAGAACAGTTCACAAGGAAGAGATAGAAGACCATTACTATAAAAGACCATTAATGCACACACACACACACACACACACACACACACACACACACACACACACACACACACACACACACACACACACACACACACACACATACGCTCACACATATGAGAAGACAAGGATAAGGAGAGGGCAAATAGAATAACGTAATAAATTCTATGAGGAATTAAAAACAGGTATATGTTATATAGGCAAGTATATAGGTTCTAGCTGGTACAATGGATAGAATGTGAGGTCTGGAGTTAAGAAAACCTAATTTCAAACACTTGCTAGATGTATGATCCTGGGAAAGTCATTTAACTCTGTTTGCATCAATTTCCTCATCTATTAAATGAAATGAAGATGAAATTGGCAAACCACTCTAGTATCTTTGAGAAAAAAAGCCCAACCAAATAGGGTGTAAAAACAGAACAATTACCAAGTATTTAATATGGACTAGGCACTATGTTAAGAATCAACAGATATATTATATCCTTGATAAATTGTACAAAATAGGGAACATAGCAAGATAGGGGAAAGGAAATGAATAATGTAAGGAGAGAATCTGTGGTATTCATGTCTGATTGTGGAAGGCTATAAAAACTTGTATTTACATAACACTGAATAGTCACAAAATGCTTTCATAATTTTATCTTATTTAAACTTCACACTAACCCTGCCTTTTAGGTAGAGTAAATATCATTCTGATTTTACAGAAGAGGAAACTGAGGTTCATGGAACTCAAGTAATTTTCTCTCATGCACCCAGCAAAAAAAAATGTTAAATCTATTACCAATCCCCTAATTACAAATTTAATTTTCAGTTGCTGAGTACATAGAAATGTTAATACTGACTGTGGGATCTCTTAAAATGAATCAGATAATAAATATCTAGAAAAGTGCCACTTTCAGAAAATTACCCAGAAGCTCGAGTACTGGTCTAGTTTTATGAAGATATCATGTAACAATGAATACAATCCCATCTCTATATATGTTGAAATTGATTTTCGTATGATAGTAAAATTGATGAATCCTAGTGACAAAACACTGGGAGTCTGAAGAACTTTTTTACATTTTTCTTACTAGCTACAAAGGCAAACATATTAGCAACTGGCATGTATATAGTGCTTTAAGATTTTCAAATCATTTTGCAAATATTATCTCATTCGATCCTCACAAGAACCCTAGGAGATATTATTATTCCCATTTTATAAATGAGGCAATTTAAGTAAACAAAAGTTAAATGACTTGTCTTAGGTCACACAGCTACTAAAGGTCTAAGGGGAGATTGAAACTTCACGTCCAAACTGTATCTACCACATTGCCTAGTTGGGTATATACATATATATTCATTATAAAAATAAAATATGTGACCAGGAATGCTTTTTTAAATTTTTTTATCTTTCTATCCCTAGGCCTAACACTATACCTTACACATAAAAAACTCAAAGTTCTATTATTTCTTCAGTCAAACTCTCTTAGTATAAGAATGCCTTTGAATGAACAGATAAAAGAATTCATCTAAGAATGAATAAATAAACCCTTACGAGAGAGAGAGAGAGACCAAAAAGGAGTTAAGAAGTTACTAAACCAAGAAGCTTGAAAGAGAATTTGAATTCAGATACTTGGACTCCAAGGTTAGCACTTTATCCACTACCCATGCTACTTATGACTTGCATATAAAAGGTACTTCATTAATTAATAATTATTGGATTGAAATATCTTATTTTCTAATTATTCCATAATATCTACTAAATTTCTTTATATATACACACATATACATTAAGAATATCTAATTCGAAGAAGTCTTTTACTAAAGATTCAAATTTTTCATTTATTTATTATGGGTAGACTCAGTTAAATTAAAACAAAATCTGTGCCTTTGCTAAATTTGGACTAATATTATATGCATGTGAATAAATCTTTAATCTTCCCCGGATAAGAACATTCTCACTACAACTGTAATCAAAATTTTGTAGCATAAAGGAAATGCTAGCAATTATTTAAATCACCAACTGTTTGTTATTTTATTGTGGTGTTATGCATGTGTTTTATCTACTTCACAAAATCAAAGATATTCTAGATAAATGGAGCAAATAATTAAAAGATCTTCTGTTTGTCCTGAGAATTATGTACAAATAAAAAAAAGTGTAGGCTATGATGGAACCTAGAGGAAAAGAGAAGAGAAAGATGGGAGGGGAAGAAGGGAGGAAGGGGGAGAGGGAGAAAGAAGAAAAGGTGGAGAAAGAGAGGCTCCTTCAGAAATTTCTCTGTCACAACTTGTGTGTCAACTAAATTTTCCTTTTGAAAATGTTGAGGAGCATAGAAGTTGTATGATCCTGGGCAAGTCATTTAACCCTGTTTGCCTCAATTTCCCTCATCTATAAAATGAGCTGAAAGCAAACTGGAAAACAATTCTAGAATCTTTGCCAAGAAAACCCCAAATAATAGAAAATAATAGTAAAATGAAAAGTATGTTTGTTTTACAATCATATGTTTTAATACAGATATTGAGAAAACATTTAATCATTACACTTGAGAATACTTTTCATCAGATATTATGTGTAAACCTCATTAAAGGTCATTTACCAAATTTGAAATAGCTCGCAATGGATTCCAGATAGCTTGTTTTCAGAATAATTCATTACTATTGAATCCCTTCCACATCTTTTCGAAAAGTCACATTAAACAGGATTTGTTAGCAATAATGGCCATGATTTCTGAACCTCATTCAGGGGACTGTTCATAATATCAAGCTTGATTCCTAGTTATGTTGTCTAGTACATAATTAAATTAGACCTCCAAGAAAAAATGAAATAATGATTAGAACAGTTTTGAATGTGAACACATTATATGAATGAACGAGTGTAAAAATAGAACATTTATGAAGTATTTAATATGGACTAGGCACTATGTTAAGAGCTAGAATATTTATAAATGTCCCAAAGCCCCAGCCTTCTGGGAATTTATATTCTTACAGGGAAGAGAGTAGTAGTGGGCAAGGAAAGGTATTTTGGTTGGTAATTCATAGAGATGTTGAGTGGAGCAATAGGTCATGTGGGTTAAAGAATTAAAATGTATGTTTTTACCAGGACAGAGACAAGGTCAAAAATAATTAATCTGGAATATTTTATATCCCAGGAAAATGTGTCTTAGCACATTAATCTAGAATAGTTATTTAAATAAGCTAGATATTCCAATTCTTCAGAATATATAAGTTTTTTAATAAAAGACAAGAAAGTTGGTCAAAACCAGAATAAAGGTTTTCCAAAGTACAAGTGACATGAGGAGGTAGTCATAATAATAATAATATTTATATCACTTAGATGTGCTTGATATTATGCTAAGCACTTTACAATCTGATCCTCGCAGCAGCTCTGGGAGACAAATCTTATTAACCGCATTTTACAGTTGAGAAAACCAAAGTCTAGTTTTAATCAGCTAGTAAGTGTGTGAGAGACTAGATTTGAAATAAGATCTTCCTGATTTCAGGCCTTGGGCCCTATCCCTTGTGAAACCTATATACCAGAATGAACTGGAAATTTTTTTAAGAATGCAAGAGACCTTTGTCACCAAAGGAGGAAGCAAACATAAAAACAAATTTATTCTTATTCAGACATGTTCAACTCTTTCTAACACAATTTGGGGTTTTCTTGGCAAAAACATGGTTTGCTGTTTCCGTGTCCAGCTCATTTATCAAATAAAAAAACTAAGACGAACAGAGTTAATTGTCTTCCTGAGGGTCAGAAAAATTAGGAAGCTTCCTAACTCCAGGCCCTGCACTCTATCTACTGTTTTGCCACCTAGATGTCCATTCCACCTCACAGCACTAGCCCAAAAATAATTACCTAAAATATAGTGAAAGTCAATTATAACATAAGATCTCCTTGCTGTTTAAGAATTCTCAAGTCTTCTCGTACCACAATTCAATAGTGATGATACTACAGAGCTAAGTTTTCATTATAACTCTCGTAGCCTCACGTTGCTTCTGGATAAACCATAACTTTGATTTGGAACCTTTTCTATCAAATATTATCTGGATCACAGATATCTGAGTATGCATTTCTTCCCCAAGGTTTGGTAACATTTCTTATTTAATCTTTTAGTAATACTCTGAGATCTGCTCAATATCTTGAGGTTACTCTAGCTTCTCAAAAAAGTATACAAATTGAATATAATTTCTGTCAAGTTATACAATCCTGGAACGTTCTTATGTTTGTTCCTGGCAAAAGATTGAGTCTATTGTCCTAGGAATAGCCCATCAAAATGCAGAGAGTCTCAAGACTGGTGATGAATTCTTTGACTCTTTCAACCTATGTTCCCTAGTGCTGTATGAGTAGGTACAAAATGAATGAATATAAAAAGATGCATGATACTTCTCCATCCATGGCTTTCTTTACTCATACTTAGCTATATAGTATGATTTTAGGTTTCATAAATTCTTTTATCCCCCAAACTATCCCCAGAACAGAAACTGACATTTATGTTTTAGGGAAGTTTTTTGGATGAAAGGAATCAAATCCAGGAGACAAGTTGTAACCCAACTTTTGTGCTTTGAAACAATCCAAATATTCTGCTTGATCTTGACTTGTTATTTATAAAATGAGATATTTCAGTCATGTCATTTCTAAAATTCCTCAATCTCTAAATTATGTGACGCATATTTAGGAACAAATGAGGTATATGAGGGTCAGAAAAATCAAATGACTTTTCTAAAGTCACATGGTTAGTAGGAGGCAGAGCTGACACTTGAAGCCAGGTTTTCTGACATTTCATCCAAAGGTCTTTCTTGTATATTACACTGCTTCTTCTAATCAGAATGAAGGGATTCTAAGGAAGGACAATTCTAATGATAATTCAGGAAAAGTCATAGGGAGGTTGGAACACTAGAGAGTGATTATATGGCTATCAATAATGAAGTTTAGAGGGAAGTTAATTACAAAGACAATCTTGTCTTATTTGGGGTTTTAAATAAAGGTTTTAAAAAAAGCTAAAATGGTAAAAACTCAATTTGGCTATCATTGGAAGAGGCAAATGAATTGAACTTTTGATCTTATTTTAAAATGGTTTAGGTAAAAGAATTAGCCAATACATATGTTCTCCATTAAATCAGTTTGGAGATAGTGTTTATATTATAAACAGTCTCATGATCAGAGCAATAATAGCAGAATTTTAACAAACCAACATGAAAGAATAGACAAATAAACAATAAAATGTTTGTCTTGTCTTCATAATCAGAGGACCAAATGAAAGTAAGAGTTTAAAGCATTGTTAGTTTAAATATGGGTGGTTGATATGGAAGTTTCTTTAGATTGTTTTTAGTATTAATTTTATACTTCTATCTATATTTATATGCTATATTTATAGAATCATTTAAACTGGGATGTTAATTGGAATTGTCCTCTCTAACACATATTTTCTTACTGTTCTTATAAGAATAAATAGCTTTTTTCTCTGCCCCAGCTTTGATCAAAATCTCTGAAACTCCTTCAATTTCAGAATATTTTTCTTTCATTCTTAATATCTAGATTGTGAGCAAATTTGGTATTTAACATGAGGAAATATAACCTCAAAGTCTCATCCAGAACTATAAATAACATATGTTCAGTACTCTCAGTAATTCTAAAGATTTGGACCCTGTATTTCTATAATTAAAATTAACAACATTTGGGAGGCTAGGTGGCACAGTGGATAGCTCACCGGCCCTGGAGTCAGGAGTAGCTGAGTTCAAATACAGACTCAGACACTTAATAATTGCCTAGCTGTGTGGCCTTAGGCAAGCCACATAACCCCATTGCCCTGCAAAAACCTAAAAAAAAATTAACAACATTCCATCAATTATTGAGAACCTAAATTATCACAAAATAGAAGTAACTCTATTCTTCAGGTTTTTTTTAGTCAGTTCCATGTTTATTGCTTGAATATTTTTTTTAAAAAATGATCAGAGACCAGGAAAGCCTTCAAATGGAAGGAAAATCCATACCTCCCAATTCAAAAAAATGAGTAGAATTTGACATGCAATTTTATTGCTTTAGGTTAGGTTTGGATCATCTACTTATGTAGGTTGACACAAATTCTGTAACTTAATGTCTTAGAAATTAATTCAGTTAGTACTGAGAAGTTAAGTGACTTGCTCATTGTTATGTAGTAAAGAAATTAAAGGAAATAAGCATGGGCAAAGAAGGACTTTGAAGGATATCACATCCTAGAATCTGGAATTGATTGCTATGTTGTATCATTGAATGATATTCCCACTTCTAGTATGAACAATTATTATTCAATATGTCCTGAATGATGACTATTTTTTAAAAAGAAGGATAGCTTCTTATAGATATTATGTTCATAGGAAGAAAGACAATTTACCATGCCATCAGGGTGGGAGGGAAGGGCATTTAGGAGAGAGAAAGAGAAGAGCTATTCAGCCCCTGGTACTGTTTATGAAAGATTTGTTTTTGTTGTTTTTTCCTTTTTTTAATACCTAAAAGGTTTATCTGTTAGATTGTAATCTTTTAGTCTCTGTGTTTGGTTTTTCGAGGATGTCTTTAATTTGGCCTTTTTGTCTCTAATAAGAAGAGTTTTTATGTAATACCTTTTGCAATAATTTCTAAAAATGACCATGTTCCAAGCATGATGAGTACCTTTAGCATATTTTATGTTTTGCATGTTTTTATCTAAATGCTAACTCCTTCCATATGTAAATTACTCTGGGAAAATTCAAATCTGCCTAAATAATTCATTATTAAAGCTGTGGAGCCCAGATGCTACACATTGGAATTGAAACTATTTTTCATACTAAATAAATCACATAAAATCTATGACTTTGATAATGATTGTATTTCAGAAATAAATAGATTATATTTGGATGAAATATCTGAAATGGTGATTATTTAAAGGAAAGTGTAAATGTGAAACATTGACATATCCATTTATTGTTGTTTATTACACGTGTATGCTAACTGACAATGTTATTCATGATTCAAGGTGTTAAAGATAACAAGAGTAAGAAAGTAATTTATAATTTATAGGGACAGAGATGACATTTTCAATCATGTATTACTATTCATGATCCCTTTGGGGGGCTTTCTTGGAAAAGAGAAGAGTGATTTGTCATTTCCTTCTCCACCTCATTTTGAAAATAAGGAAACTGTAGTAAACGGAATTAAGTGACTTACCTAGGGTCACACTGCCGCTAATTTTCTGAGATCATATTTGAACTCAGATCTACCTAACTCTAAACCCAGAATTCTATCTACCAAACCATGGAGCTGTTCTTATAGGGCCAGTACAGAATATTTAAAGTGAATATATTTTTTTATAGTTCAGTGATTTCTGAAAACCATGGGTGTAGACAAGAAGAAAAAACTAAAACTCATCTAGTCTAAATTTCTTATTTTACAGATGAGGCAATAGAGACATAAGAAAGGATAAGTGGATATTCTGAAATTATACAGTCCATAAGTTGAAGATCTTGGTTTTGAAGCCACTTGTTCCAACTCCAAAACTGATAGTCTCTCATGAACTTTATCTCTAAATTACTTCTGAAATATTAGGAAAGATGTTTACTAAATCATTACTAGCCTGATCATATTTTATAAAGTACTTGATAAATATATGGTACATACACATAACATTAATAAAATTTACAAATAGAGAGATTGAGACTCAGAGAGTATAAATGATGACTCAAAGTCATGCAAATTGTTAGCAATTTTTAGGCTTTAATCCACATCTTCTGATTTAATCCACATCATCTCTTTCCATCATGCTACACTCAATCCCTTAAGTAATGAGGATATTAGAAGGGACAAAGGGTATCTTTTAAGTGAAATCACTGTCTATTTTAAAATTCTGAGATCTATTTTTTCCACTCTGCTGCAGTGAATATAGTATAAGAAAAGATTTTGAAATTGAAGTCAAGAGACCTGGGTTTGAGGCCAGGTATTTGAGAAACCCACCAAACTATGTATATCAGTTTCCCTTCTCTAAAAATAAGGAGATTAGGTAAGGGAATGGAGACTAGATTCCACTCAACCCAATTCAACAGGCATTTATTAATAAATATGATCTTAGTTATTATACTTACTAAATTTAATATTTGGTATAAAAAGGTAAAATATAATGATGAGATATATGCTTCTTTTCTACTTTTAAAGGTAGCAGATTTGTGCTCTTCTTTCTTGGTGGTCAGGATAAAAGACTAGGACACAGTTGCTTTTCTTAAATGTTATATGTAATAAGAGAGAAAATAAGGTATAGTGGATAAGGGAGGTGGCCATGAAGTCAAAAACATATGGTTTCATATCCTTTCTCTGACACTTACTAACTGTGTAGCCATCAGAAAATCTTTCAGTTTCTCATGATAAGAAACAAGAAGCTACACTACTTCTTGAATGAAATTATTGAATAAGTCATAGATGGATTGATTAGAAAGATTAATAGATTTATTGACATATTGATAGATAGATGAATGAATGTATAGAAAATGTCACTGATTTTTTGACTATTTTTTACTGCTGTTTAGATTAGCATTAAACAGATTAAAAGGAGTCAGAATGTACATAATTTGAAGAATAAAAGAAGAAATTGTAGCAGTTGTTTTTTTAATTACATAACCAGATTGCATGATAGAAACTTTCTATCAATTAGAATTACACAAAAAATGGAATGGATTCTCTCGATAGTGTTTTCTTATTCAAAGAGATGTTCAGAAGAAGCTAGATAAAACCTTATTGGAATGTTGAAAAAGGAAATTTAGTCATTTCCCAAAGGCTAGATTGATTTCTTCTAATTTCCTTTCACTTTCTAAAATTCTTTGATTCTAGGTATGTTTTTAAGTTGCAATAATGAAAGATAATTGAAATCACATTTAACAGTTACCATATTTTATTGGGATCCAATTTTTCGATTTTTCTCATTTTGCCCCATCAATATGAGATTTAGGATAAATATCCATGTTGCCAAAAGACAGGAAATCTATCCATCCATCTATCTATCTATCTATTTATCTATCTATCTATCTATCTATCTATCTATCTATCTGTCTATCTATCTATCTATCTATCTAGAATGATATATAATATGCACATGCATATAGTCACATACTTTTCTTTTGTCTTTTTTTTTTTTTTAGGTTTTTCCAAGGCAAATGGGGTTAAGTGGCTTGCCCAAGACCACACAGCTAGGTAATTATTAAGTGTCTGAGACCGGATTTGAAACCACCTAGCCCCCCCCCAAGTCACATACTTTTCTGAGTATTTTCCCTTGTTAGCAGTGCATTGCATTAATTTTCATTAACCTTTCTTCTTAGTATTTTTTCCCTTCTTCTCCTTATTAGCCCTGAATCACTATAGCTAAAAGGGGGAAAGATTAATTTCTTTACTATATTTCTTTTTTGGGAAATTCTTATGGGAATTAAATAATTTTCTAGTAAGAATATTGATTTGATCAAAGATCAATATTCTTATTAGCCAATTCTTTAATTCCCATAACAATTTCCCAAAAACAGAAATATAGTAAAGAAATTAGTCTTTTTCCCTTTCTAGCAAAAGTGATTCAGGGCTAATAGGGAGAGGAAAGGAAAAAATAATAAGAGGAAGGGTTAATAAAAATTAATGCAATGCACTACTAACAAGGGAAAATACTCAGAAAAGTCTTGGGAGCTACAATAAGGTCATGACTGTATTGTAGTCATTAAAATGCATCACAACACTGCCAATATAAAATGACCCTGGCTCTTGAGGAATGTGTTCATCATAGCTGGGTGGACAATAAAGTCATCCAAAATATTCATTAACAAGGTCAAAATGATTAGAATATGTCTGCTTTTCTGACAACTTGGACAAAGAAGAGAATTTTATATATCTTCAGAAAGAAAAAATATGAACTGCTGCTGCTGCTGTTTGATCTCATGTTTACAAAAATATTGCAATAAGCTAAAAATAGACTGAGACTAAAGAATGATCTATAATATGAATGTGTATAAAGATATGTGTGTATGCTCTACACACACATATATGTTATGTATGTGTGTTTATATATCATTTTTATCAGACATTTGAGTTCATTAGTATAGGGAACTTCTCCTGAGGAAAATTCCTTCTATTATTTCAGTTCAAATTCTGTTGTATAATTTATTTAAAATTAGAATAGTTTTAGATATTAGTCAGAGACACTGAGAGATTACCTTGCCCAGGATTTCATACTTTTACTTTATGTTAAAGTATCAGATGTAAGACTTCCTGAACTTAAGTGCTTCTGACTTCAAAGGCTATCTTTGCATTTAGTACATCACACTATCAGAGACAGAGACAGAGATGATAGACAGATAGAAAAAAAAGAAAATTTATGTCTATATACACAACGAAACTTTATATGTGTGTTTCTATGTGTGTATCTACATATATAGGTCTGCATATATATATATATATATGTATATATATATATATATATATACACAAATGGACATATTTGCATGTGTATATATGGAAGGGGGATATAAATATGTGAATAGGTAGAGAGAAATGGGGATTGGTGGGATATATTTGTCCCCTTTGAATGGGGGGGGAGAAAACTGAAAAACAAATGTAAGTAGCATAAAAAGTAAGGATTTTAAAAATTAAATTTGATAAATAGCATTATGAAAAAATCCTCAGACTAGGAGATTGAAAGTTTATTTTCTAATTCAAGAGTGCTACTAAGTACCTATATGATCTCGAACAACAAATGTAACTTTCAAATTAAGGGGTCATGGGCTAGAACAGACCACTACTTCATGAGGTCAGAATGGATTTATGGATTTATATTATGAAATACTTTATTTGAATACTATATATTTTATTTATTTAAAACTAGAACAGTTTTAGGCATTAGTCAGAAACACTGAGAGACTGAATAACTTGCCCAGGGAAAAACACTTTCACTATCTGTTAGAGAGTGAGAGGTAGGAATTCCTGAATTTAGTTGTTTCTGACTTCATATTATATTTTAAATATTTTATTTAAAAATATAAAAATCATTCTTAACTTGTGGTCAGTACAAAGACAAACTTTGGGCCTGATTTGACCCATAGTCTGCATTTATCCCAGACTCTTCCCTAGACTTCATTTTCTTGATCTCTGATTTCTGGAAGCAGATGTTCGATCAAAACTATATTTCTAGGGACGGCTAGGTGGCACAGGGGCGGCTAGGTGGCGCGGTGGATAGAGCACTGGCCCTGGAGTCAGGAGTCACTGAGTTCAAATCCAGCCCCTTAATAATTACCTAGCTGTGTGGCCTTGGGCAAGCCACATAATCCCATTGCCTTGCAAAAAAACCTAAAAAAAAAAAAAAACATATTTCTGAGGTCACTTTAATTTATTTTGCATCATGTATATATATATATATGTATATGTATGTATGTATCATATATGCATTATATTTCCTTGAACAATAACCAAGTATTTTCTAAGAAAGAAATAATGATTATTTTCTATTTTCCAGTCCCTTTAATGATGAATTCTAGGAAATTCTATTTCTATCCCCCTCTTGGCATTACAAAATATAATCACTTGGTTAATTGAAGTCCCCCCTTTGCTCTCATCCTGACCTCAATCATTACTTCTGTTTTCTGCTTGAATGCTGCTACACAGATACCTAATTGAACTGTTTTATTACTCTAGTTTCTGACATAGATAGGCCTAATGCTTATGCATGGTCATGGTCTCATTCATTAGACACCCTGTGTGAAATCCTTGGGTTTTAGTATCCAATGCCTTAGCTCCCTATATGCTACTGGCTATAATTGAGCCTAATTCTAAAAGGAAGAAAGTTCACAAGTTTTATGGGTTTCTGTTTAAGAGGTAAATGACCACTTTTTCTCATATTTTGCTGACACATAAAGAAGAATTTAAATGTCTTTTAATCACTTGGCATTTTATTAAAACAGAGAAAAAGAGCTTCCAAATTCCATTTCATGTCTGAAGTCATCTTCCAAGGCTTAAAGTCTAGAAAGCTATAATTATTAATATAATAAAAATCCCCTTAAACATTGATCAATCAACAGCCTTAATGAATGTTGGGAATTGTACTAAATCCTAAAAACACATAGAAGAGTTTACATTGTACAAGAGCAAAAAGCGTGACACATATAAATATGTACAAAAATAAGTATATTAAGAAATTGATGGAAAGAGATTTTGAAGGGGAAGCCCAAATCAGAGAGGGTAAGAAAGTCTGAAGTGAGCCTTGAAGTGAAACTAAGAATTCCTAAAAGCAAATGCGGGACCCAAAGAGCAATAAAACTGTTGCTATCCAGCAATTCCAATTCTAGGACTATATCTAGAAGAAGTTATAAAAATTGGAAAAAGTCCTACAAGTTCCAAAATATTCATAGCAGCTCTTTTTGTAGGGGCAAAGAATTGGAAATTGAGGGTATGCCCATCAATTGGAGAATGCCTAAATAGTTATGGTACATGAATATTATGGACTATTATTGTTCTATAAGAAAACACAAATGCTCAGACTTAGAGAAGCATGGAATGATTTATGGGATCTGATGCTGAGAGAAGAGAATAGAGCCAAGAGAACAATGTACATCAACAACATTATGAGATAAACAACCTTGATGCAAACAACTTCTCTCTGCATTTCAGAGAACTGGGACAACCGTATTAGACTGGTAATGGTCTTATATTATCCTCAACCAGAGGAAGAAAAATAAAACAAAGCAAAACACACAGAAAAAAAAAAAACCCTACCCAATCTGATGAACACTTTATAAAATTTTCTCTTTTGCATCTCTTTCCCTTAATTAATCTTAATTCCTCAATGCAAAAATACTAATTTATAAATATGTTTAACAAAATATGTATGTAAAATGCTAATCTGATTGTTCCTTACTGAGGAGAGAGGGGAGGGAAGGAAGGGTGAAGGGAAATTTTGTAACTTTGATATATGCATGTACAAATGAATGAAAATAAAAAAAATTAAACATTAGATAAAATAGGAAAAAAAGCTAATGTGGGAAGGGGAATTACTTCCAATCATGGAGGACAGGTTAGAAGGTGCAGATAGAATGTCATACCTGAGGACCAGAAAGAAGATGTTTGATTCCAACAAAGAGTTCAACGGAAGGGGAGGATTCTATTACATAATAAAACAGTAAAGGTAATTTAAAACCAGACCATTAGTTCTGATTTTTTTGCCCTTCCTTCTTGAAGACCATGACAGCAGAATGTGAGGCCATGAATTGGATTTGAATGAGGGGGATTGTGCTAAGTCACCAGACTCACTTTCTACTCCAGAGACATCTGGCTCCAATATGAATCTGGATGACTGGAGATAGCTCTGAATGTGAGACAATCAAGGTTAAGTGACTTGTCCAAGGTCACACAGTAAGTTGAGGTCAAGAGTCTGAGGCTGGATTTGAACTCAGATACTCTTGATTCTAGTATCGGTACTCTATCCACTGCGCCATGTACCGTGCCCCTGAGAGTTCTATTTGATCCTAGAGGTAACAGTTGGGAGACAGAGGAATTTTATTGAAAGGGGAATTATTCTAATTTTATCACTTTTAACTTTAGCAATGAATGTTTAGAGAATTGACATGTTATAATAGACCTACACTATACTGTATGTAATTCTATCTGGGTTGATGATATTGGGTGGGTTGGTGGCTTAGGTGGAGCAGTGGATAAAGTGTAGGGCCTGGAGTCAGGAAGATAATTCACATCTGACCTCAGATATTTATTCTTATGTGACTCTGAGCAAGTCACTTCACTGTGTTTGCTTCAATTTCCTCATCTGTAAAACGAATTGGAGAAGGAAATGGCAAACCACTCCCAAATGAAATCATGAAGAGTTGGCCATAACAGAAAAAGATTAAAGAACAACAACAATATGGAATAGGCATATCATTTGCTTTGTGATAGATATAGTAATTAATAACCCTTACATTCTTTATATCCAGGGAAACAATTATAAAATTTTATTAATTGATTCTCTGGGAAAAATAAAAGATTCATTTTTAAGTTTAATATGCTTTATTGACAATTTATCCATCACTGTGTTAAAACTAGACAATAAACAGAACAATAAATTGAGTCCTGACTTGCAGTGTTAATAGATTTCTTCCACTGCAAATTTAATAATCAGCTTTTCTAAGTTATCTCTAGCACTCTCTTGCCTATATCTCAAGGTTGTAATCCAATGAGATAAAATGCATGGAGATACTTTCTTTGTAACATTAAAAACCATGTAATTTTAAAATGTTTTTAGAGTTTTAAATGTTTAAAACATTTTTCTGGTATCAAAAAGTCATCCTTTTTTTCAATATGGAAATAAATACTGAACAGATGGTTAGGTCTTCAAAGAAGTTGTAGAAATTTTAGTGAAATTTTGACTCTAGGATTAATTTTTTTAAATATGCTTTTAGACCTTCAGCTTTGCCCTGGTGAGGAGGAGGCAGTGGCTCCTCGGTGAGAGAAGAAATGTATAACACTCCAAGTTATTGTGACCTAGGAAAAGCTGCCAAAGATGTCTTCAACAAAGGATATGGGTTTGGTTTGGTTAAATTAGATCTTAGAACCAAGTCTTGCAGTGGAGTGGAATTTTCCACATCTGGTCATTCATGCACTGACACAGGAAAAGCTTTGGGTAATTTGGAAACGAAATACAAGATTTGTGACTATGGGCTTACCTTCGTTCAAAAATGGAACACAGACAATACTCTGGGTACAGAAATCAGCATGGAGGATAAATTGGCTGAAGGTTTGAAAGTGACTCTTGACAACATATTTGTACCAAACACAGGAAAGAAAAGTGGAAAATTAAAGGCCTCCTATAAGTGGGACTGTTTCAGTCTTGGTGGAAATGTTGACATTGATTTTTCTGGACCGACCCTCTATGGCTGGGCTGTATTAGCTTATGAAGCATGGCTTGCTGGCTATCAGATGAGTTTTGACACAGCCAAATCTAAACTGTCTCAGAATAATTTTGCCTTGGGTTATAGGGCTGTTGACTTCCAGTTACACACACATGTGAATGATGGCACTGAATTTGGAGGGTCAATCTACCAAAAGGTTAACGACGACATTGAAACATCAATAAATCTTGCTTGGACTGCTGACAGTAACAACACTCGTTTTTGGTATTGCCGCTAAATACAAGCTGGATCAAAGAACTGCTCTATCTGGTAAAGTGATAATGCCAGCCTTATTGGACTTGGTTATACTCAGACACTCAGAGAAGGTGTAAAATTGATGCTTTCAGCTTTAATTGATGGAAAAAACTTCAATGCAGGAGGTCATAAGGTTGGGTTGGGATTCGAATTGGAAGCTTAATATAGTTTTTAAGTAAAGTATCAGCTATTTGCCCCTTGAAATGAAGAGAAATGAACCCACTCTGTTTTGGCCTTAATATTCTTCTGTGAAATTTCAACAATGTGAACTTTTAATTCTTCCAAAGAATTGTTGTAGCACCACCATGCTGATGTCTAGAGGTTTTTGAGTCTGTTATAAGAAAGAAATACTTGAAGGCATGCATGGAAGTTATAATGTTTGTGCCACATTTCAGTTCAGTTTCTCAGTGTTATTTTAAATTTCTTCTTCAATGACAGTGTAGTGTCATGTTATAAAGGAAATGACCTGATCCTCCAGTTCATACATCCCATCCTGCATGTCCTACACCACTTTTTCATGACCTTTTATCAACTTGGTCTCTGCTATAGTGAAAGCTTTGGTTTTGCATCAGAGTAAAATAAATTCATCCCATTTGGAGCATAAAAAAATAAAATAAAATATACTTTTAAAAAAAAACTCCTGTTCATTTTTTAAAAGAAATTGTGTTTCTGAAGGAAATCAAAATGGTCATTTAACTGGATGGTGAACTGATCCACTGACTTGGGAGAATGTGTCTGAATAATGTGATTTGAAAGGAAGATAAAGGTGAGAATAGGAAAATATAAAGATGCATGAAATCAATGTTATCAGACATATGAGACTGAATTAATATACTTTGTTTCATTGTGTTGTCAAAAAAATACAATTTGAAGACAACCTAAACCAATGGAAGCCATCAGAGACTAAGGGGTTATTTGAAGTAATAGAATATAAAATCTAAAGTATAGAGAAAATCAGGGCTCAGGTTTCTTTGTCCTTCAATCTCAAAGAAGACCATGACATCAGGAAATTGATGCCATGATAGGCACATGAATTGAATTTGATTGAGGGGATTCTGTGCTAAGTCACAAGCCTCACTTTCTCCTCTAGAGCAATCTGGGTCCAATGACCAGATATGAATCAGGATGACTGGAGATGGCCCTGAATGCCAGGCAATCAGAATGAATTGACTTACCCAAAGGCACATGTTTAATAAGTGCAAGTGTCTGAGACTAAACTCGAACTTCTGCCAGTGAAGGCCAGTGAATGCTCTATCCACTGTGCCACCTAGAGATGAGATGTTTCTTATCAAGTTTTTCCTAGGCTTTGGCAATATTCCAATCTGCCTAATATTCTGTCAACCAAAGGAATATTTTTAATTAAAAATTTTATTTATTTTAAGTTTTATAAAATTTTCCCCAATCTTATTTCCCTGCCCCCACCCCTCCACAGAAAGCAATTTGTCAGTCTTTACATTGTTTCCATTTTGTGCATTAATCCAAATTTAGTGTGATGAGAGAGAAATTATATCCTTAAGGAAGAGACAAAAAGCTAAGAGATAACAAGATCAGACAATAAGATATCTGGTTTTTTCTCTCCATGGTACTTTATCTGGATACAGATGGTTACAGATAGCCCCAAATTGTCCCTGATTGTTACACTGATGAAATGAGTATGTCTATCAAGCTTAATCATCACCCCCATGTCGCTGTTAAGGTGTAAAGTGTTCTTCTGGTTCTGCTCATCTCATTCAGCATCAGTTCATGCAAATTCCTCCAGGCTTCCCTTAATTCTCATCCTTTTTGGTTTCTAATAGAAAAATAGTGTTCCATGACATACATATACCACACTATGCTAAGCCATTCCCCAATTGAAGGAAATTTACTTGATTTCCAATTCGTTGCCACCATAAACAGGGCTGCTATGAATATTTTTGTACAAGTGATGTATTTACCCTTTTCATCATCTCTTCAGGGTATAGACCCAGTAGTGGTACTGCTGGGTCAAAGGGTATGCACATTTTTGTTGCTCTTTGGGAGCAGATCCAAATTTCTCTACAGAGAGGTTAGATGAGTTCACAGCTCCACCAACAATGTAATAGTGTCCCAGATTTCCCACAACCCTTCCAACAATGATAGTTGTCCTTTCTGGTCATATTGGCCAGTCTGAGAAGAGTGAGGTGGTATCTCAGAGAAGCTTTAATTTGCATTTCTCTAATAAGTAATTATTTAGAGCAATTTTTCATATGACTATGTATTACTTTGATCTCCTCATATGTAAATTGCATATAATTTGATCATTTGTCAGCTGGGGAATGGCTGTTGTTTTAACAAAAATGACTCAGTTCTCTGTATATTTTAGAAATGAGTCCTTTGTCAGAAACATTAGTGGTAAAGATTATTTCCCAGTTTACTACATTTCTTTTGATCTTGGATGCAGTGGTTTTACCTGTTCAAAAGGTTTTTAATTTAATGTGATGGAAATCATCTAGTTTGTTTTCAGTGATGTTCTCCATCTCTTCCTTAGTCATAAACTGCCTCCCTTTCCATGGATTTGACAGGTAAAGTAGTCCTTGATCTTCTAATTTGCTTATAGTATTGTTTTTTTATGTCTAAATCCTATATCCATTTGGATCTTTTCTTTTAATAGGGTGTGAGGCGTTGGTCTGATCTAAGTTTCTTCCATACTGACTTCCAATTTTCCAGCAGTTTTTATAAAGAGAGAGTTTTTATCCCAATAACTGGACTCTTTGGGTTTATCAAACAGCAGATTACTATAACCATCTACTGCTATTGCACCTAGTCTATTCCAATGGGTCACCACTCTGTTTCTTAGCCAATACTAGACAGTTTTGAGGATTGATGCTTTATAATAAAATTTTAGATCGGGTAGGGTTAAGCTCCCTTCTTTTGCACATTTTTTTCATTAAATCCCTGGAAATTCTTGACTTTTTATTTCTTCCTATAAATATACTTACAACTTTTTCTAACTCATTAAAGTATTTTTTTGCAATTTTGATTGGTAGGGCACTAAACAGGTAGTTTAATTTTGGTAGAATTGTCATTTTTACTATATTAGCTCTACCTATCCATGATTAGTGGAAGTCTGCCCAGTTATTTAAATCTGATTTAATTTGAGTGAGAAGTGCTTTATAATTGTTTTCAAAAAGGTTCTGAGTCTGCCTTGGCAAACAGCCTTCCAGGTATTTTAAATTTTCTGAGGTTACTTTGAATGGGATTTCTCTTTTTTTCTAACTCTTCCTGTTGTACCTTGCTAGACATATATAGAAAAGTTGAGGATTTATGAGGCTTTATTTTATATCCTGCAACTTTGCTAAAATTGTTGTTTCCAGTAGTTTTTTTGATGATTTCTTGGGATTCGCTACATATACCAGCATGTCATCTGCAAAGAGTTAGAGTTTTGTTTCTTCCTTCCCAATTCTAATTCCTTCAATTTCTTTTTTCTTCTCTAATTTCTGAAGCTAACATTTCTAATTGAAGAGTTGTGGTGATAATGGGCATCCTTGTTTCACCCCTGATCTTATTGGGAATGCCTCTAGCCTCTCCCCATTGCATATAATGATTTTTGATGGTTTCAGATAGATGCTGCTAATTATTCTAAGAAACAGTCCATTTGTTCCTACGTTCTCTAGTGTTTTTAATAGGAATGGGTGCTGTATTTTGTCAAAAAGTTTTTCAGCATCTATTGATATAATCATATAATTTTGGATAGGTTTGTTGTTGATATAATTGATTATACTAACATTTTTTCCTAATATTGAACCAACCCTGCATTCCTGGGATAAATCCCACTTGATTCTAATGTATTATGCCAGTGATAACTTGTTGTAATTGTTTTGCCAAGATTTTATTTAAGATTTTTGCATCTATATTCATCAGGAAGATAGGGCTATAATATTTTTCTCTGTCTTAACTCTTCCTGGTTTAGGTATCAGCACCATATTGGTTTCATAGAAAGAGTTAGGTAGAGTTCCATCTTCCCCTATTTTTCCAAAGAGTTTATATAGAATTGGAACCAATAGTTCCTTAAATGTTTGGTAGAATTCACTGGTGAATCCATCAGGCCCTGGAGATTTTTTCTTATGGATTTCAATGATGGCTTGTTGAATTTCTTTTTCTGAGATAGGGTTGTTTAGGTATTTGATCTCCTCTTCATTTAACCTGGACAACTTATATTTTTGTAAATATTCATCCATTTCACTTTAGATTTTCAAATTTATTGGCATAGTGTTGGGCATAATAATTTTGAATTATTACTTTAATTTCCTCCTCATTGGTGGTGAGTTCATTTTCAATTTATGATACAAGAAATTTGATTTTCTTATTTCTTTTTTTAATCAAATTGACCAGAGGTTTATCAATTTTATTGGTGTTTTCAAAAAACCAACTTTTGGTTTCATTTTGTTAATTCAGTAGTATTTTTTTTGCTTTTGATTTTATTAATTTCTCCTTTAATTTTAATTTCTAATTTGGTATTTAATTGGCGATTTTTAATTTGTTCTTTCTCTGTTTTTTTTAGTTTCATATTTAGTTCATTGATTTCTTCTTTTCTCTAATATATTCATGTAACCATTTAAAGATATAATATATCCCCTGACAGCCACTTTGAGTGAATCCCTTAGGTTTTGGTATGCTGTTTCATTATTGTCATTATCTAGGATAAAATGATTAATTCTTTCTATAATTTGATTTTGGTCCACTCATTCTTTAAAATGAGGTTATTCAATTTCCAATTGGTACTGGGTCTATATCTCCCTGGCCCAATATTGAAAATGACTTTTGTGCCATTGTGATCTGAGAAAGATGTATTCACTATTTCTGCCTTTCTGTATTTGATCATTAGGTTTTTGTGTCCTAGTACATGGTCAATTTTTGTATAAGTGCCATGTACTGCAGAGAAAAATGTATATTCCTTTCTATCTCCATTCAGTTTCCTCCATAAGTCTACCATATCTAGTTTTCCTGACAATCTATTTACCTATTTTACTTCTTTCTTGCTTATTTTGTGATTCAGTTTATCTAAATCTGAGAGCAGGAGGTTCAGGTCTCCCACTAGTAGAGTTTTCTTGTCTATGTCTTCCTGTAGTTCTTTCAGCTTCTCCTCTAAGAATTTGGATGCTATCCCATTGGTTGCATGTATATTCAGTACTGAAATCACTTCATTGTCAATGGTACATTTTAGGAGGATATATGTTCCTTCTTTATCTCTTTTAATTCTATTTTTGCAGCTGCTTTGTCTGAGATAAGGTTTGCTACTTTGCTTTTTTCACTTCAGCTGAAGCAAAATATATTTTTTTCCAACCTTTTACCTTTACTCTATATCTATCTCTCTGCTTCAGATGAGTTTCTTGTAAGCATCATATTGTAGGATTCTGGTTTTTAATCCACTCTGCTATTCACTTATGTTTTAAGGGAGAGTTCATCCCATTCACATTCAAAGTTATAATTACTAATTCTTTATTGCCCTCCATGCTATCTTCCCTCTGTTTGTATTCCCCCTTCCCCCCTTATCCATATTCCCCAGTATTTTCTTTCTAAATATCACCCCCTTCGGTGTATTTGCCCTCTTATATCCACCCCTCCCATTTCTTTCCCCTTTCCCTTTTTCCCTTTTCCCTTCTCTTCCTTTTGTCAGTTCCCCTTTATTTCCTCCCCCTCCCTTTCTCCATCCCCCATCTCCTTCCTCTTCCCCTTTTTTAAGGAGATAGTGTTTTTAAAATCATTCTATCTGAGTCATAGAAAATTCTGAGTATCCATCACTTCTAGTTAAGTACATTCTATCTAATAGAGCTACAATTTTTGAGTTATTATAGTCTTTCTCCCAAGTAGAGTTATAGCCAGTTCATGCCATTGGATAGCAGTCTCATGGATAAGTCATGAGTGTCAATCACTTCTGTCTAGATATATTCTCTCTGCAAGAGTTACAGTTCTCGAGAGTTATGAGAATCTTTTCCCCCAAGCTGGGATATAGCCAATTTCAACTAATTGGATAGGAGTTTTTTCTTTACCCCCCCTTTTTTTCTTATAATTCCATGTGTCTCTTGAACCTCCTGTTTGATGTCCAAATTTTCTCTTTAGCTCTGGTCTTTTCATCAGAAATTTTTGGAATTCTTCCATTTTGTTAAAATGTCCATCTTTTTCCCTGAAAAACAAGACTCAGCTTTGCAGGATAATGCATTCTTGGCTGCATTCCAAGCTCCCTTGCTCTTCAGAATATCTTGTTCCAGGTCCTTTGATCCCTTGATGTTGATGCAGCCAGGTCCTATGTAATCCATACTGTAGCTCCTTGATATTTAAATTGTTCCTTTCTGACTGCTTGCAGGATTTTCTCTTTTATCTGATAGTTCTGGAATTTGGCCACAACATTCCTTGGTGGTTTCATTTTAGGATCTCTTTCTTGGAGGGGATCGATGTATTCTTTCAATAACTACTTTGCCCACTGTTTCCATTGTATCAGGGCAATTTTCCATCACTAGTTCCTTTAATATTAAGTCCAGGATTTTTATTGTTTCCTCTTCAATGTTTCCAGGAACTCCAATAATTCTTAGGTTGCCCCTCCTCGACCTATTCTTGAAGTCAGTGGTTTTGCTGATGAGGTATTTTACATTTTCTTCTATTTTTTTCTAATTTTTGATTTTGTTTAACAGGCTCTTGCTGTCTCATGAAGTCATTAGTTTCCGTAGATTCTATTCTTTTTTTAGGGAGTTTTCTTAATTTACCTTTTGCAAACCCTTTTCCAATTGGTCTATTCTACTTTTGAAACAGCTTTCCATTTGATCAATTGAGATTTTGAGAGAATAATTTTCTTTTTCCATTTGCCCAACTGAGGATCTGAGACAATTATTCTCATTTTGTATTTTCCCAATTAAGATCTGAGAGATTTAGTGTCATTTTGTATTTGACCAATTGAATTTTCCAACGATTGGTTTTCTTGTTGCAAGGTGTTAATTGTGTCTCCCAAATTTTCCAATTGATTTTCAAACTCCTTCCTTATTTCTTCAAGGAAGTCTTTCTGTGCTGGAGACCAGATCATATTCTTCTCAGAGGTACTAGGTCTCTCTGAATTAGGGTCTTTTCTTTCCAAGAATGTTTCTATGGATTCACCTTTGCGCTGACCTTTCTTCATTTTGCTAGGACCTCAAGTTGGGGAGGGACTGGTTCATAGAGGTATGGTGTTGGTATCCCTAAAGGCTTTATTCACTGAGTGTAATTTCTCTGACTGGTCAGTAGGAGGTGCTGGTTGCTTTCTCTGGATTGTCTGTGATCTTGACTGAGTCCTTCTCCCTTAGCCTGGAGGATTGAAGCTGTTAAATACTTTTGTCTTCAATCAATGATGGCTCTACCCTGGGATGAGGTAATCCCTCTCCCTGTTGTCAGCTGGGCTGGTAGTTCTGCTCAAACACCTGTGCATGGGGCAGAAGTAGTCTGTAATTGTGTTTGTTCTGGGAAGAGGCCTCAGCTGCAATGGAGGCATGGGCTTGGAGTTCCTCAGACTTGAGGAGCACAGGGATGGTGTTCATCACTCTCCTGCCGGGGAACTCTCCCTCCAGACCTGTCAGCAAGCTCCAGAGCATTAGCGCCAACACCAATGCCTCTCGTCCCTAGTAGACACAAGCCCCCATGGTCTAGCCCTGCTACTGATCAAGCAAGTCCAGCACTCAGGCCCTCAGGCTCCCATCCAGCCCATAATCAGGCTGATCTGTGGCTGATTCACCCTCTGTACCTGGACTCACCCACTGCTGTGAAAGACAAATCCTGAGGTATATGTTCTTTCTCCTGGCTTTTCTTTCTGGGTTTTGTGGATAGGATTTATGTTAAGAGGTTTGTTTCATCTAATAGATGGGGAAAGATCAGGAGACTTTAGAACTGTGCCTGTCTTCTCTCCACCATCTTGCCCAGAAGTTCCAGGAATGTTTCTTACTTAAGTTGGTTTTGTTTTTAATTAATTTGATTTAATTTAATAAATAAAGTATACTGGATGGAACCCAAGATCAGGAATCAAAACAATCTGAATTCAAATTTAGCCTGTGATCTTAGTTCTGTGACTATGATCTAATACTTTAAACTCTGAAGACCTCAGTTTCTTCATCTATAAAATGGGATAAGAATAGTTTCTCTCTTACAGAGTTGCTGTGAGGTAAAAATGGAAAAGTATTTGTTAGATACTTTGCAGAGCTTAAATCCTATATAAATTCTAGTTATTATTATCAATAATAATTAATTTTTACTTTTGGAAACAGAAACACAGAGACATAAGCAACCCATTGAGGCAAAAAATAAAAACAGCAGTGCTTTATGAATATTGCTATTATTGTTTTCGCAGTTCAGTTGTTTTCAGTCATGTCCAACTCTTTGTGACCCCATTTGGGGTGTTCTTTGCAAAGATAACAGAATGATTTGTCATTTTATTCTCCAGTTCATTTTACAGGTTAGGAAATTGCGGCAAACAAGGCTAAATGACTTGCCCAAGACCATATAACTAATACATGTGTAAGGTCAAATTTAAACTCAGGAAGATAGTTTTTTTCTGACTCCAGGCTGGGTACTTTATTCATTGCACCACATAGCTGCCCTTCCTTTATGAATAAATGAATTAAAAATATTTATTAAATACTTCCTATAAATCAAACACTGTACTAAATATTAGAAATGCAAATGAAAAAGTAACTCAAATTGGAGGACATATGATGTAAAAGAAATATTAACTACAGATAAGATGGAAAGACTTTGAAAATGCTAAGTATTCTTCATAAGCCTAGGGGGATGGATGGTATAGGATAGGATGGATGGTAAGACCTATAGGACCTTTGAACACACAACTTAGCAGGGCAGAGGATGAGGACAACTGTTTCTCCATCACATCAGACAGAACTGAATTACTGATTCCCATCTCATCCAAGCTTAGTGGGTGAATGAGTCGGGCAGGGCAAGGTGGGAAAGAAAAGCAATGGGTTGCCTATTACCTAAAGGTAGTAGGTTTTTGCAATATACCTTCTTGTCTCAAACAAATTTTGGAACTACTCAGATTGGAGGAAGAATTAAGAAAGGAAAGAAAGGATAAGGTAGGTAAGTTTGCCTCCCTTCTATCTACATTTTATCCATTAAATCACTTTATTTAAATTACTGTTTGAAAACATTAATAATAATAATAATAATAATAGATCTAAATCATATTCTCAAATTGGAAGTTCTAATATTATTCTAATAATATAGGGATTTAGCAAATTATAGAATCAAAAACTCTAGAATTGTAAAAAAAGAAAATCTGTGATTGTTGAGCATACAAGACAGGAAGATATCCTGGAATGATGTTGTTGTTTTTGTATTCAGGATAATAATGGTGGTCTCCTCTAAGTATCTTGCTTGGGGACAAAGTCCTACTTATCCAGCCCTACTTATTGCCTGCATTTAGAATGACAGATTTCAGTTTTTGAAAGCAGATCTCCTGACTCCCAACCTATCGCCCTTCCCACTTCATCACTACAATTCACATTACATGCTTATAGATTTTTTCAATGAATATAACTTTACATTTTATTTTAAAAAATCATTTCTTATAATGCTCAAGATTTCTACCTTAATTCTATTCATTGATACATATTTAGTAAATATTTAGCAAACTAAACCTGTGAGGGACTTTAAATTTCAAACCCCTCAGTTCATAATTGAGAAAATTGAGGTGCAAGGAGGTAAGGTGAGTTTCTCAAGGACACACAAAGATCAAGGAATGAAATTACAGTCTGAACTCACAACCTTTGAATCCAAATCTAATATTCTTTCCATGATTTTTCCATTATTTTTTATTTAATCAATTTTTAATTTATGGAAAAAAAGCATTTCCATAATATAGCATAACTTTTTAAAAAGATGATCATTTATAGGGGCAGCTAGGTGGCACAGTGGTTAAGAGCACTGGCCCTGGAGTCAGGAGTACCTGAGTTCAAATCTGTCCTCAGACACTTAATTACCTATCTGTGTGGCCTTGGACAAGCCACTTAACCCCATTGTCTAGCCAAAAAAAAACTAAAAAAAAAATAAGACGATTGCTTATGAAACTGCGAATCTATTAGGCACAAATTGCTATTCCTTTTAACTATATAGCAAAGTCACCATGTAAATTTCTTTTCTTACACTTTTATTTCTCTCCCACCTAGCGATGATTACCATTAAGATACAAATATGAATATGTTTAAAATAATTGTATACATACTTATATTTATCAGTTCTTTCTCTGCATTCAGATATAATATCCCATCATAAATCTTTTGTAGTTAATTTAGATGTTTGTAATATTCAAAATTACTTTTTTACTCAAAGTTGTTCTTAAAATAATATTGATATAGCTATTAAATGTTCTCTTGATTCTACTCATTTTGCTTTTCATTATTTTGTGTAAGCCTATCTATACTTTTTCTAGTATCATCATTATTTACAGAAGAATAGTATTCCATCATAATCATATATCACAACCTCTTAAACCATTTCCCAGCTGACAAGGCATCCTTGCAATTCCATAATTTTGCCACCATAAAAAGTTACTATAAATATTTTAGAACATATAGGTTATTTTTCTTTTTTTACCTTATCATCCTTGGAAAAAGACAATCATTATAGTATTACTAGGTTAAATGGAATAGGCAGTTTAATAACTCTTTGAATTTAATTCCAGATTGTTCTCCAAAATAATGGGATTAGTTCACAGTTACACCAACTATGAATTGGTGTCCAAATGTTTCTAAACCCTCCCCAAAATTTGTTGCTTTACTCTGTAGGTGTAAAATGATATATCCGGATCAT
Organism: Macrotis lagotis; assembly: GCF_037893015.1. NCBI lineage: Eukaryota > Metazoa > Chordata > Mammalia > Peramelemorphia > Peramelidae > Macrotis > Macrotis lagotis. Next base: position 464,244,924 of record NC_133658.1, read on the forward strand.
TTTAATTTCCGTTTCTCGAATTAATAATAATAATATAGTGCATTTTTATAAAACCATAAAATGTTTTCAATTCTTTATTGGAACATTGCCTTTCATATCCTTTAACCATATTTCTTTGGAGGGGTGACTTTTATTCTTAAAGATTTTACAATGTACTTTACAAAGTATTCTCTTCAGCTGAGAAATTGTCTATAAAACATTTTCCTAATTTTGTGCTTTCCTTCTAATCTTGAACACATTTATTTATACACTTAATAATATCATTCTATCTATACACCTACCTATATTTCCATCCATCTTAACACCCACTTTCAAGTAATCATTATCTCTATGATTTCACACCATCTTACTTGAAGTTCTTATAATTTTATTGAATTCTACTTCATGATATATATATATATATATATATGTATGTATGTATCTATAAATGTCTCTCCTTATCTACTCTACTCATTAATATCAACAAACCTCAGGATGTCTGTACAGAAAGGGACTTTGGAGAGTACCTAGGCTAATGCTCTTCATTCATTTGATTAAGAAAACAAGTTTGGTCCTTCTTTAAAAAATTTATTTTTGGCCATATGCACATGTATATTTTTAAGTTACAAAATTTCCTTCCTCCCTTCCTTCCCACCCCCCTCTCCTAGCAATGAATAGTCAGATAAACATTGTACATAACTATTTTGATAAGCATGTTTATAGATCAGTTATATTTGTAATGAAGAATTAGGATTAAGGCAAAGAGATACATAAGAGATCATTTTTATAAAACGTTCATCAGATTCTGAAGGATTTTTTTTTATTTTTGTTGTTTGTGTATGTGTGTTTTGTTTTGTTTCACTTTTATTTTGTTTATTTTTCTTCCTCTGGAATAGTCCATAATGGGTCTAATACAGTAGCTCTCTGAACTGCTAAGATCAGCTGCTTCCATCAGGGTTGTTCATTTCATAATGCTGTCATTGATGTTTACATTGTTCTCTTGGTTCTACTACCTTCGCTCAGCCCCAGATCCCATAAGTCATTCCATGCTTCTCTAGAGTCTGATTATTTACGGTTTCTTATAGAGCAATTATATTCCATAGCATTCATGTACCATAACTTGTTTAGCCATTTCCCAGTTGATGGACATCCCCTCAATTTTCAGTTCTTTGCCACTATAAAAAAAAAAGAGTTGCTGTGAATATTTTGGAACATGTAGGACTTTTCCCTTTTTTTATAATTTCTTCTGGATACAGACTTAGAATTGGAATTGCTGCATCATAGGGTATGAAGCCTGGTATTTCTTAATGTCTTCCTCTGAGATCCTCTAACTTATCCTGTATATATCTTGCTTGAATGGATTAGTTTTCATGTTATTTATCCCATGAGATTGATAGCTCCTTAAGAATAGGGATGGTTTTCTTAATTCTTTTTCTCCAGTTCTTAGCATAAAGCCTAGAGTATAAAGCATGAAGGCATATTATATATAGATAATAAGTACTTATTAACTTGACTTTACCTAAAGAGGTCATATAAATTTTACAAGGAATATGATTGAACCAAGATATGAAACCTGGTCTTTCAGTTCCCAATGTAATACTTTATCTTATCACTCCATAGTTATCTTGTGAGGCTCTGGATGACAGGCACAATGAAATTCATAAACCTTTTTCTTAAAACACTGAAAACAATTCCTTATACAAAATTTCTGCTTAATAAATACAGTATTTCTTAATGTGTATGTGTATATGTATGATAATTTTGCAAGTCTAGAGAAGACTATTGATCCTTTCTCAGAATATTTCCTTTGAAAAATCCTAATGCAGGAACTGCTAAATTACAATTAAAGGTAAGTGAAAGTAAAGCTGTAATGCTTTTTTCCATCCAAATTTATGGACCCCCTGAAAGCTACCTACAGATTCCTTGGAGGTCCGTGGATCACTGTTAGGAATCTTTATTCAGGAAGTAACATGGCAGTAGTGGAAAGACAGATGACTTTCCAGTCAAGAAGACTTGAGTTCAAATACACTTTGCCATTTTGCACACATAATTTAACCCTTCAGAGTCCTAAACAATACCCTAAGATTATAAACTGCAGAGAAAGTGTCAGTCTTTAATAGTAGAAGTTTACTAATCTAGGAGTTCCATAAAGCAATGAAATCATAAGTCCAGTTCATACCTTTATCTCCTTTTGTCCACTAATTACTCTTTCTAGAATATGTGGATTCTAGCATATAATAATATTTTGATGGTTTCTTCATTTCCTTTGTGTAAGCAGTGATGTAGAGTGTAATGCTTTTATATTTTGCAAATAGTGTCACTGTCATTTTATAAATCTCTACATAAGATTTATGTTATTTTCATTTTTAATTCTTAAATAAACAGGAAATGTAACTATTTAAATGTGAACTAAGCCATAGTGTTTAGCTATATGGTGCTAGTGAGTAAAATACTAGATTGAAACCAGGAGCCTTAACTTCAGTCTCAGAGAAAATGACAACCTGTATTGATAGGAGCCCCAAAATGAAAAGAAGATAATTGGAAATATATCTGTGTAGAGAAAAATTGATATTTTTTAAAATATACTTAATAAAATAAAATTTTGTGAAATCAAAGTGCTGGTTCTTAACACTAGCTCTATAAGGTTCTAAAGAGTGAAAATGTCACTCATTTTTGGTTTCCCTTATAAAAAATCATGAACATAATTTTTAAACACCTAATTTTTCTAGGTCTTTTTTCTGTAAGTCAGTAAATAGAATTATCCAAATGCTTCTTTAGATTTGCTTATACATTTTTGAGGAGAGGGAGGTCACATGGTCCCAGTTAGAAGGATTACACAAAGTAATTTGAAGACAGAACTAAGCAGCCTTCTGATCAAATATCAACTACATAATTGATTCTTTTTTAAAGTACAGGAAAAAACAAAGAAATTAAAAATTTCTAGTTATGGGAGAAATTTTATATTCTATCCAAATTTATTTGCAAATTAGAAGAAATAATTCTGAGAACTTTCTTTTTTATGCTACAGCAAACTTTTTCTGAGTGCAGGGAAGAGAACCAAAGCCATCATATTTTAATATATTGATCAAAATTCCTTTTGTTTAAAATACGCAATTCTGTGAATTGTATGATTAAATTCTTAGCAATAATCTGAAATACTATTAGAGTGAAGCATCTAAACCCCTTTTCATACATGATTATAAAAATGGTATCTCATTGTTATATATTTTTGGCAAATTAGATGACTGACAACCATGAGAAATATTTATGTTGGTAGGTGATTTCATAACATATATTTTTTAAAAAATAATTTAGAAAGGAATATATTTAGCAACAATGTGTATTGATGAGTCTTTTATCTCTGGTCTAAATGAACCTACATTTTCAGAGGAAGGAAAAGTCTCCATGTAATTCTAGATCTTCCATTGAATGGAGGCAGGGCAACTATATTTAAGCATTCTAGGAAGCCAAATTACTGCACAATGGAGACAGAGAATGTTAAATTTTTATACATTAAAGATTGAACTGGAAGAGAGGGGTCTTATAAATGATCAATTAATATTTTATTCTATAAATTTTCATGACTTGATTATTAATTTCCTACTTTTCAAACAGAGAGTCAAAGCTGTAATATTTTCAATATAATCAGTCAGTTATATTTTTTTGATACCTTGGATATCAAACAAAGAGAGAGAAAATGAGAAAGAGACCATCCAGCTTACTACCATCGTCATTACTCATTATGAAAAACAAAGGAGGTTTAAGAGAAAAATTCCAGTTGCTTGATGTAGTTAAAGCTTTCTCATTAGTAGCAAGCACTGCTCTCTCTAAATGAGATAATTAGAAAATATTTCTAGATTATATGCTAGATAATAGAATGCCCATTACTCCTGCTTCAGTCCTCACAGAAAAAAAAATTGATCTTTCATATTTCAGGAACTCTGAAATTATGCATGTATGTGTATTATGTATATGCAGGTATGCATGTCTGTGCATCTATCTACAAACATGCATATATCTATATTTTGCTTTTTTATTGTTTTCAATAATGACCCCTTTTGGGGTTTTCTTGTCAAAAATACTGGAGTAGCTTTCTATTTCCTTCTCAAGTGCATTTTATAGATGGAAAAAATTGAGAGAAACAAAATTGAGTGACTTGCCTAGAATCCTACAGCTAATAAATGTCTCAATTTTTCCTGACTCTATGTCTTTCACTCTATCCATTGCATCATCTAGCTGCGCACACACACACACATACACACACACACACACACACACACACACACACACACACACACACATAACCTATACACAGGTGTGTTTGTATTTTTAAATTATGTACCAGTATTAAAGAAATTAAGTGTATTATCTTACCTATTCTTCATATTCTACATATACTATATAATATATGTACTTATATCTATTAAGTACATGCATAATAATATAATTTTATATGTATGTATGTAAGTATGTATCTGGGTGTGTCCACACACCTAGATAGGTGTGTGTTTGTATACACACATTATATGCATACAATGTTTATATACATAAACATTGTATGCATATAAACAGCACATATGCATATATAAAATACATGATAAGAAAAATAGGCAATTGTGCAAAAATGTAATTGTTCATTAAGTAGTTAAAGTTTAAAATGTGCTCAATTCAAATCATATCCCAGGTCCGAAATTTAATAGAAGCATCTATTTTCACTTTCTTAACCGTACGCTGTGCTGGAATCAACTGTTCTAATAAAAGTGAACGATTTCTATGGATGTAGTTCCTTTTCATTTTTTCAGTCTCTAATAAGTGGTAATAGTTACCATACCTCCTTTGTTAGCTGAACTCATTATCTAGTTGAAGTCTGCCTATCATAGGAGGTTCAGCAAAAGTTTCAATCAGACTTGTCATAAAAATCCAAATATGTAAAGAAAGTATTCATAAATATAGCTAGGAGCGGGGAAAAACAAAGGACCAATTTAATTTTCTTGATTAAATTGAACTAAACTGTGGTGGAGAGAACATTTTATTAGGAATTATATCTGATCTCTATCTATTTGACCTTGCCATTGAAAGAGCTACAACCTTTTTGCCTCTCAATTATTCATCCTCAAAACAAAAGTTTAAATGAGGTCAGTAGTACCTTCTAGTTTTAAATCTTATAATCTCATGACTCTCCCCAGTCATGGCCCAAATTAAAATTGATAAAAAAAGTTATTTTCATCATTTTAAATTTCATTCCCATAGACAATAATATAGAGAAAAGGTGGTATGCATGGTTTACACTGCCACGACCAACTGATTACACAAGCATAAACAGAAAGGTCATGAGGACAGGAGAAAAGAGAATTTGGATTTGGATTTGGATTTGGATTTGGATTTGGATTTGGATTTGGATTTGTCCTATGAGACCAGTTCTAATGAGTATGCATAACTTGCCCAGTCTGTACATGGACAAGTAGACAACCTCCTTCTAGCTGTGTAGTGAAAGAAATTTTTTATATGACAAATCAAAAGGCACCAGTCATCCAAAATTTGAATTTTGCTTAGTTGCTTCTTTTATTGCCTTGTTCGATTACAGTGAAACTATGTTCTAAGGAGAAAAGCTCCAGGCTCTTCCACTATAAGACAATTATGTGGCCAGGACCTTTGCTGTTTGCCTGTTTGTATTTATTCTTTGCTATCTTAGATGGCCAAGTCTTTTTGACCTTTGAAAACCAAGGGAGTGAGCCACCAAGGGTTCTAGGAAAGATATTTAGCATGGAGGACTAAGGAATTACTTTTGGGACCAAGCATGGATTGTTGCATTTGGACATAAATTTGGTGGGATAAATCCTATGTAGAAAAGACATTAAGTCTGAGTTCATTCATTCTCTTCAAGGACTAAGGTGATATATGGGAGAGAGTAATCCCCCCTGCACACACACGCACACACACACACACACACACACACACACACACACACACACACACACATACACATTTTATTTTAGTGTGAGGAGATTTGTACTTCTATTGTTGCTATATTTTTGAAGTAAATGTCCCCTTATAGCAGATAACTAGTGTTAATGATGCCTGAAATTGGAACACTAATCACCGGAGGCTAACAGCAGGGGAAAATAAACTAGAATAGGGGAATGAGCTTAGAGAAAGACATCCCTAGCCTCCAATGATGCTCTAGAATCTTGATAGTGGGGGGGGGATAAAATATCAGTCTAGTTTTAAAAACCTGACCCCTCAATGGAAATGAATGTTGGGTTACTGATGCTTTAGAGATGACAGGAGCTACATTTGCATGGCACAACTCCCCCCCACTCCACAGAATCTTAGTTTCATTTACATATATAATGCCAAAGGAAGAAACCATAAACACATTTTTAAAGCTGTTGATCCTGATTCAGTGCTTTTGACATGCATAAATGTAATTACTATGGACATATGAGGAGTAACACACAACTGGGGAATAACTAATAATTTATCCTATTTGTTCCTGTCTGTTTTTGTTATTTTAATTGGTTCTTTACTAAATATAAATTCAACAACTCTTTGAAAAACATTCTGTGCTCTATTTTCAGGCACTATTGTGCAGATACATAATACAAAAATTGTTTGTAGTGCCTTCTAATGTTATACAAGATTAGCAATAAAATATATTTATGACCACACATTTTGTTCACAAACAATGTGCATATGATACTTTTAAACACAAATCCAGAAACCACAGGATGGTTCTAAAATTTTTCTTAAGATCTTCTCATTCCTCTTCTGAAAAATATATGTTTGCTTGTTTTCTAACTTATAAGAATGGAGGTTCCTTGAAAGTAGTAATGTCTTTTGCTTAGGGTTTTTTTTGTATCTCCATATGCTCTATTTTTTTCTCCAAGCAAGGTGCTTGGTCCAGGGTAGGCATTTAATAAATGTTAAATGACTAAATGTTCATTAACTTGAGAAAGCTAGTCAAGATCATTCTTTTTGCCCTTGACCTTTTGGTCAAGAAATTAAAAAGGCAGATTTCCCTGAAAAGGTACATTTCTATATAAATTGACTTCACATGTGATGTTAATTATTCATTTCTTTAACTTTCACCCCAAAATCCAGCCAAGAAGCCCTCCCCTACTTTTCCCAATAACTTTGTAAAATTTCATCTGGTTCTAGATGACTCCATATCAACATGCTGAAGAACTATATGTCTAGTTTTTTTAATATCAAGAAAATATTATTTATACCTGATTGATATTTTCTGAGGGTTTCCTTTGCAGTATAAGCTCCAATCAGATGCAAATTCCCTTCAATTATTCCATGTTACTTCACTGTTAAATATAAATTGGTCAAGATAAGAGCAACCTCAACTCATCCCTCTGCCCCTTCTCCACCTTCCTGACTTTCAATCTTCAAAGTGGGTAACTAGCACCAGTCACATAGAAGGGGTGGTGTTTCCATTTACCTACTTTTCTCTGACTCTTCCCTGCACAGGACATGAGCAATACTATAAATGTTTGGCCCATATTCCCTTTCAGATCATATTCATTCATAAAAGTCTAAGGCCAGCCACTTTTTTATGACTGTTTTCCTTTCTCTCTTTTTCTCAAACCTTAGTTTTTCAACCTCACTATCATTTCAGAAAAATAAATAATCTGTAAAATTGCTTGAACTTTTCAAGTCCTATGATGAAATTTGTAAGTTTGTGAAATAAATTCTGAGCTTTTACACCTCCAGGGACATTCATGAGATCTTCATATAAGAATCCTTATCTTTGAGCTCTTTGGGGTGCCAATACCCAAATTCCCCATCATCAACCATATACCTCAGTTCCCTCAGCCATTTTTTGCTTATTTTAAATTCCAAAGCTACATCCCTTGAAAAAGAGAGAGCATCCTTAAAACCTATCAGAGATGGAATCTTTCTTGTACCAAGAGGAAAAGTTAGAAAAGCATATTTGGAGCTGCTGCAATATTAGCTCATTTCAACATAGATTTAGATGCTTGCATTATTCCACACTCTTCTTCAGCAAACTATAAAGAAAATCGCTTTTGAAAATCTGCCTTATATGTAAATTTTCTTCCTACCCCCACACCTATAGTAGGGATGTTAGGTTATCCCATAATCATTTCTTTGGAGGGACATTTGCAATCAAATAAAACATTTAAAATAGATAAGAGAAACTGATTGTGTCCTAATTTTTAAAGTCACCATCTCAGGAAGCCGGCATTCAAATGCTGTACATTAAGTGACCCTAATTAATCTCTCTCCTGTACCCCCAAGCCTTTTTGCTCTAGCAGGTTTAACTTTCTATTTTTATGTAAACTTGATTATAACTACTTATGGAAACATTTCTGCATTAATTTAATATAGAGAAGGATTCATTCAAATGAGAATTTATTTCTTTATAGTTTGTTTGAGCCTATTTCTCCAGACCATTTGTATAATTAAGGAAGACACATAGTCAAAATATATTTAAGCATAATCACATGAGACTGAATATTCCTTTACTAACTAGACAATCCTCCTACCTTCAAAAAATAACCTTCAAATTTTCAAAGAAAATATAATTATATAAGCATTTATTGAGCATAGAACATTCTTTGTCTCATTTCTGCCTTATTTAAATCTAATTCACTTCCTGATGACATGATCCTCTTCAAGAATGAAGGACAAACAACAACAATTATGTCCCAGGCTTCACTAAGTAAAAAGTATACAAAGACAAAAAGAAACCTATACTTTTTTTTCCAGGGAAAAATAACAGTATACTAATTTAGTAGTTGTATGTATTAATAGCATTTCATATTTTATTAGAGTTTTAGATGTTTATTAATAAATTATTTAAATTTTTATAAAATATAAAATGAAACATAAGTTTAGTGGGGAAAACAAACTATTCCAAATAGCCTCTCCCACCCAATACTGAAAAAGGAGATCTGTTCCTTCTATTCATCAGTTAAGTTCTGGTATTTTAATAATTTAAGGGTAACATATTTTTTAAGATTTCGATAAATATTACTGTTGCCAATGAAATTGGCCTTTAACCTCCTCAATGTATCTGTAATACTCATGTAACTATATGTTGTAGCTTATTCCTTTTTAATTGCATTTATATAGATTTAATGGCCAACAGGGACTGCTTCATTGGTGAACTCTGTCTCATTTCACACATAAATGTATTGATCTTAGAGGTCACTCCACATATAAATCTGAAAAGGTTGTAGCTTTCATTTCTTTATGATGTAGGGGAAACCTCCCATTACCATTTAAATAGTCTGCTGAGGCCACCTGGGAATAATCTTGCTGTCTTTAGGTTTCTTATTATTCTAGAGTTTCAAAGAACTTCTCCCACTAAATGGGCAATGTCCTTGTTGCCTTTCCCTGTGATGAATTAAGCATATGATGAAGAGCTATGATACTCTGCCCAATATACCTTTGTCCTCTAACATGCACTTTTTCACCTGGAGTATAGGTAAAAATAGTCAAAGGTTAGAAGCACAAAGATTTAGGTGCTCATTTTGGATGTGAAATTACTCTCTTTCTCCTCACAGACAGGTCATAACAATCTAATGCTTCCTAGAATATATCAGATAACATGGTCTTATAAGCCCTTCTGAAAAGACATGGGTGGAGGGAGCATTACAAATAACAACACTTAATAATGATCTTAATTGGAAAATATGATTCCCTTCTTTTTTCCCCTTTGTTTTCCCCTTGTCTTAGATTAAACACTGTTTAGAATTTCAGTTTCATTCATTTATTCATTCATTCAACAAGGATTTATTTTAATTTCTTATTATATATCAAGTACTATGATAGGTGCTGAAGTTACAAAGACAAAAATGAGAGTCCAGGCCATCATGTAGCTTATACTTTATTGGGATCAAACAGCATGTACACAGATAAGTGAATGCAAAATATGTGTAAAATAAATTTTAGATGGTGAGGTTGGTACTAACAGTCGTGATAAGTTTATGTGTCATTTGGAGGTAGTGATTGAAATAAATTTTGAAGGATGTAGGAAAGGCAAAAACTATTTTTTATCTCTTTTGCAAATGAACTTTAATTTATTATTACAATAATTTTGTTATAAGAGTAAACATAAACCCCCTCCCCCCCAGAAGATGAGGAGCCTCAAGAACAGTGTGTGTTTGTGTGTGTGTGAGTATGTGTGTGTGTGTGTGTGTGTGTGTGTGTGTGTGTGTGTGTGTGTGTGTGTGTGAGAGAGAGAGAGAGAGAGAGAGAGAGAGAGAGAGAGAGAGAAATGTACTTCAGTCTGTGTTCAGATTCCAATGGCTCTGTCTCTGGGGTGAGTTGCTTTCTTTTTCATAAGTCCACCAAAAAAGTTGCTTCAGTATTTTTTCCACAGTTGCTATTACTAGCTATATTTCCCTCCACTCTATTCCTCCCCACCTTCATTTATTCTATTCTCTCTTTCCTTTCATCCTGGCCCTGTCCAAAAGTATATTGTATCAGTGTACACTCTCCTTCAATCTTCCCTTTCTTCTATCAGCTATTCCCCCTTCCCCTCCCCCCAATTCCCCCTTATTCCATCCCTTTCTTCTCATTTTTCTCTAGGGTATATCCTATTAAGTGTGTGTGTGTGTGTGTGTGTGTGTGTGTGTGTGTGTGTGTCTTATTTCCTCACAACCATTTCTGATGAAAATGAAGGCTCACTTATTCCCCCTTGCCTTCCCCCTTTCCACTCCATTGAAAAAGCTTTTTCTTGACTCTTATGTAAAATTTCTTAGCTTTTTCTTCATCTCCTTTGCCTTCCTCCCAGTACTTTCCTTTATCACCCATTGACTCCATCTTTTTATTATATTATACCATATGTTCCACTCCTTCCTCTGTCCTGTCTATATATGCACCTTCTAACAGCTCTTATAAATGAAAAATTTCATATGAGTTATCAATATCTTCTTCCCATGCAGAAATACAAACAGTACAATATAATTAAGTTCCACATAGTTAGTCCTTCTCATCTACCCCCTCCATGGTTCACCAGAGTCCTGTACTTGGAGAACAAACTTTCTGTTCAGCTCTGGTTGCTTCAATAGGAAAGTTCGAAAGTTCCTTGTTTCACTGAAAATCCATCTTTTCCCCTGAAAGAGGATGTTCATTTTTGCTGGGTAGTTGATTCTTGGTTGATTCTCCATGATCTTTTGCCTTCTGGAATATCATATTCCAGACCCTATGAACCCTTAATGTAGATGCTGCCAGATCCTGTGTAATCCTGATTATGAAGCCTCGGTAGCTGAAATTGTTTGTTTCTGGCAGCTTTTAGAATTTTCTCTTTGATTTGGGAGTTTTGGAATTTGGCTGTAATGTTCCTTATTCCTGGGATTTTTTCTTTTGTGATCTCTTGCAGGAGGTGACTGGTGAATTCCCTAAATTTCTATTTTATCCTCTGCTTCTAGGATCTCAGGGTACTTTTGCTGTATTATTTCTTGAAAAATGAAGTCTAGGCTCTTTTCTGGTCATGGCTTTCAGGTAACCCAATAATTTTTTAAATTTATTCTTCTGGATCTGTTTTCAAGGTTGGTTGTTTTTCCAATGAGATATTTCACATTTTCGTCCAATTTTTGGCTTTTGTGGAAGAGTTCTGTTTCTTCCTGATTTCTTGCAAAGTTATCAGCTTCCTTTAGTTCCATTCTGCATTTGAAGGAGTTATTTTCTTCAGAGAGCTTTTTCATCTCCTTTTCCAGCTGGTCAATTCTGATTTTTAAGGCATTCTTCTCCTCATTTGCCTTTTTGTTTTGTTTTTTCAATTAGCCTAAACTGATTTTTCTTCAGTATTTTCTTGTATTTCTTTCACCAAGCTGTTGATTTGGTTTTCATGATTTTTCTGCATTGCTCTCATTTCTCCTCTCAATTTTTCCTCCATCTCCCTTAATTGCTTTTCTAAGTCTTTTTTTAGCTCATCCATAGTCTGAATCCATTTTCTATTTCTTTTGGAGGTTTGGGGATATGGAAGTTTCAATTTTGTCATCATCTGAGGATGTGTTTTGATCTTTCATGGGGATAAAGTAATTCTCTGTGGTCAGATTCTTCTTTTTTCAACCCAGGACTAATTTACAGCACTTCCAAGGCTTTGGGGGTTTTTGGGAGGACATCCCACTGGGATCTTTAGCCCTCCAACTATGCTTTCTTGCCTGTGCTTTGATATGTAGATGACCAGAGCACTTCCCTCTGCCCTGGAGCTGTACAGAGGAGTTCTGCTGGGCTATCTTAGTATGGAAGCCCAAACTGCAACCTGGATCTGAATGTGGGCAAACAGCAGAGTCCTGCCCCAGGGAGAGCAGAGAAATTTCTGAAGTTTCCCCTGACCCCCGCCCCTTATCATTTGTGGGCTGTGCCCTGGAGGTGCAGACTTGTTTCTCCCAATTCTCACTGCACCTGTGGCCAGTGCTCCCTCACTCTACACTCATTCTGGTGTAGTAGAATTCTCTCCCTGCCTCTTCAGGCTGTGTCCGGAGCTGTGCTGAGAAAGGCTTTTTCAAACTCCTGGTCCTGGTAAAACACACCTTTCCTGTACAACTGCTAAGTTATCTTGAACTGGGAAAATGTATCACTCAGTCTTTCTGTGGGTTCTGCTCCTCTAAATTTTGGCTAAAGTCATAATTTGACAACTTTTGTAGTTTTGGGGGAAAGGAGTTCCCTGGAAATGCTGCCTTCATGCCACCATCTTGGCTCCACCCCCATGGAAAGGCAAAATTTTAAAACCTTTTCCTTCTGTTTAATTTTTATTTTAATGTTTTGAAAATCAATGCTATAGTATTTTAAAAAGATGGCCCCTCAAAAGAGATAAATGTATTGATAAACCCAGAATAATATATAACAATCTTTCCATACATATTACACACACACACATACACACACACACACACATATATATGTATATATATATATATATATATATATATATATATATATATATATGACTAGGTTTGATTATATGCAATTACAAAGTGGACATCTTTCTATTCAGAAAATCTAACCTCCTTTAGAATAGGCAATAAATGTGTGATAAATTGTCCCTCTGGGGATTCACATGTGCATATTTGGTGTTCTTATCCCCATTCCTGATTCCATTCTCTGCCTTTTTCCCTCTGCTGTCATTCTTCCTTGTCTGGAAAATTCTTCTGTGTCTGGAATATTCTCCCTTCTGACCTCTACTTCTGAGAAATTTTAATGACTTTCTTTGGTCACTTCTTCTCTACTCCACTACCCCATTTTCACCCACTAAAATTACTTAATATTTACTGTATTCCCCGGATAAAGTTTGTTTCATTTTTTTTTTTTGCAAGGCAGTGGGGTTAAGTGGCTTGCCCAAGTCCACAAAGAATTATTAAATGTCTGAGGCCAGATTTGAACTCAGGTATTCCTAACTCCAGGGCCAGTGCTCTATCTGCTGAACCACTTAGCCATCCCTAAAGTTTGTTTTTTTAAATGATGTCTTTGTATCCATTGCTTTTAGCAGCATGCCAGAGATATAGTAGATACTTAATCAATGCTTACTGAACTAAGTTTGTCCAACCAGAATAGTTCATCTTGCTTTTATCATAACTGACCTAGACTGTATAGATTGAGAGAGTCACTTTGGATGAATAGATGTGAAAAAGGAGCATGTTGGTCAGCAGTGGGACACATGCCAAGTCTGAAGTCACAGACTCCTCATAAGATGGATCCTTCCATGGACAGGAAACCATAATCATTTCAGGAGCTTTGCCTTCCTCCCTGTAATCATATAATCAAGTCCTGGGAAACAAAGCAAGACAAAACAAAAACTCCCCTGCTTCAAAGGGAAAAATTTGACTAACCTGTGTTGAAAGTGCTCCAATGACACAATTCCAAGTTTTACTATCAATGAACAATAGGGAATTGTAACAAAGATACTATCTGGAAAGCAAACAAATGTTTAATTCAGCAATTATTTTTTACTGATCATCTACTATTTGAAAAGGACACAATTACTTCCTGAGAAAGAATAAGCATATGTGAACTCTAATCCCTCTTTTGTCACAAGCTATTTGATCTTTATTCATGCCCTTGCCCTATCTGGATCTTAGTTTTCTCATGTGCAAAATAAGTAGAGGTTGAATTAGGTGGTCTCTAAGTCAGCTTCCAGTTTCAAAATTCTTTAAGTCTAAAAATTCCTATCTGCCTAGTACAGAGTATGCAGGTGGTTAGGTTAAATTAGTCTTCTCTTTATTTCCCACCCACGATCCTCCATCTCCTATCCCTACCTACACACTGGGCATCCCATATGTTTGGAACTCCTTCTTTACCTTTGTCTCCTAAAATTCCTCTCTTCTTTAATGGCACAGTCCACGTACCATCACACCAACTGGTAGTTTTCTCTTTCCCAAACATCCTTCTATCTAATAAATTTACATTTATGCTGTAAAAATAGACAAATGGATAGATAGATAGATAGATAGATAGATAGATAGATAGATAGATGATATAGTAGACAGAGTGTTGAATTTGGGATCAAAATGACTTGAGTTCAAATTCTGCATCAGACATTTACTAAGTGTATGGCACTGGTGCAAGTCATTTAACTCCTCTAACCCTGTTTCCTCATCAACACAATGATAATAATAATAATAATAATAATAATAACAACAACAACAATAACTCCTCACTCACAAATTTATGGAAAGGAATTTTATAAATCTTAAAACACTACATAAATAGCAGTTATTGCTATTAGTTTTATTAGTTATTAAATATTTAGGGGAAAATAAAATATATTAAGTTTAGGGAATGATAAATTCTTTGGAGGGGATGAGATGAGACGAAGTTTCTCTGTGTCTTCTAGCCTGGAAAAGAGATAAAACTGATTCAATTATAGAGTCCATAAAATGGAGCAGAGTGAGGCAGAAAAGGTCCATTAGGGAATTGAATGTCAACTAAGAATTTTTGGATTTTTCTTTCAACATAACTAATGAAAACGTTGAGTAGAGGCACAATTCAGAAATTTCTGCAGTAATAAAAATGAAAAGTATGTGCAGAACTAGAATAGTTATAGTAGAAATAAAAAGGAAATTGAGAATATAAGAGATATTATTAGGAAAGTAACATTGTTAGTGTTTGTAGAATTTAATCTTCTTAAGAGTAGGGACTGAAAATCTTGTAATTTGTTTCCCCAGAGTCCAGCCCAGAGCCTAGCACATACTAAACATTCAATGATTGCTTTTTGTTGATTGTAGGAGTGGATATGTAGAAGGAAAGAAAGGAAGTAATAAAAGTGACAGAAATTTTTAATGTAAGAGACTGAATGGATCGTGTATGATTAAGAATGAAAGGGAAGTTGGGAGAAAGAGGAAGAAATTTTTAAAAGAAAGAATATAGTTTAAACAAGTTGAGCTTGAGATACTAGCCAGAATTCTAGGCAGAGATAGAGATGTGGAAAAAGATTACAAATACAGTTATAAAAATTTTATTCATCTAAGCAAAGGTAATAATTAAAGTCATGGACATGAATAAGATCAGCAAGAGAAATAATATGTAAAAATGAGATGTCAAAATCTAAGCAATCTATTAAATAAATGTTTAGTAAATATTAAATATTGAATGAATTGAAAGACTTAGATGAGGTGTAGATGTTATGCCTATAAAATTTGCAGATAGTAAATAACTAAGATCAGTTAACTAACATGATAGATAACTGAATCAGAATAGATTTTGATAGACTAGAACAATAAAGTCAAATTTAATAAGATGCAGCCTGGTATAGTGGATATAGTGCTGTCTTTGCAGAAAGGAAGCCCCTCAAACTCTCACTAGCTTTAGGAGCCTTTGGATAAATTAATCTTTCTGGTTTAACTTTCTTTATCTGCAAACCTTGGATAAATTAATCTTTCTGGGTTTAACTTTCTTTATCTGCAAAATGATGAGTTTAGCCTCTCCACTTCATTTCTAGGCCTAAATCTCTAATCCTAAATAACATGAAATTTAATAACATCTAATATAAATTCATTCAACTGGGCTGAAAAATGAATTATACAAATTCAGGATGTGAGAGACATGTCTACATAGAAATTTAAGATTGACATCTGAGAGTTTACAGGACTAAGGACCTCAAGTGACTATTGAAGTCTGAATAGGCCTCTTACCTAAAATGAACCAGAAGGTCCAAAAAATAGCCATGCCCTGAACACAGAAGTTATAGAGAAGTCTAAAACTTGACAACACTTTGAGACCAGACACATCAGGAGAAATATAAGCTAGTGGAAGGAGTACAGGAAAGCAAAGTCACGATGAAACCTAGGAAACAATGAATATCCAAGACTGTAGGACTAAACATGACCAGAAAATGTTATTCAAAAATATGAGAGGTTACAGAACCTGACTATTACACAAAGTTCCAAACCATAAATGGAAGATGAAAATATAAGTAAAAAGAAGATACTTGAAAATTATATATTCTGATATATACTATGATACATCATATGTGCATACTATATTAAAGTACATTATTCTCATATTACATTATTATAGAAAGTATCACTATACTGTAGTATACCATATTACAATGCATGCCATTGACAAAAATGATATATTAATCATGTCATATAGCATTTGCATTGTATTACATTCTGTTATACTAGAGTAGTGTCATGTTATATTTTGTCACATTATATTAGATCATGTCACATTATTTTATATTATTAACCAAGTAAATATTACAAGTATATATAAATCAATAAAAATTAATTAAGCATCTACTAAATTCCTAATTCCATACTAAGTAAGATCTGAGGAATATAGATGTACCTACACTCTAAAAGTTTGCAATCTAATAGGGAAACCATAAATCTGTACATACATACAACTAAACCAAATAAAGAATAAATTTTAAAAACATTTAACTGAGGGAAGGCCCTATAATTAAGACAGACAGGGAAAAACCTCCTTTAGAAGATGGGAAAATATTTTGTACAATATAATATATTTAAGAATTTATGTATTATATAAGATAACACAAACAAATATATAATTAATATAGAGGTATAAATACATAAAATCAATTGTTTTAAATTCAATCCTACCAATATAATATACATGATGATACTACTTCTTTTTGTTGTTCAGTCATTTCAGTCATGTCCAATTCTTAATAATACTATTTGCGGTTTTCTTAACAAAGATAATAGAGTGATTTATTATTTCCTTCTCCAGTAGACCCAGTAGATATATTTTGTCAGGCAATCAGAGGTTAAGTGATTTGCCCAGAATCACATAGCCAGGAAATCTCAGAAATTGGATGTGAACTCAAGTCTTCTTGACTCCAGGTCTACTGCTCCATTCACTTAGACATCAGCTGCCTTTATTTTTTAATTGCCTTTTTTATCCTATTTATTTCATTTTTAAACTACATATCTACTGTCATGAAAATCAAACTACAAAAATTTTTATACAAGTAGAAAAAAAATAATTTAAGAATTCTCCTGGATAAACAAAGGTCAATACCCTCAAGGGAAATAATGAAAAAATAAATGTATTTAATTATGAGTTAATGGAATGTATCCTAGTGGTTGTCAATTTCAAATCATACCACAAAGCAGAAATTGCTAGCTAAAGATAGAGAAGCTCATTGGTGGAAACGATTAGGTACACAAGAAACAACCAAATCCAGAAACAATCCAGAAACAACAATAAAAGCATAGTATTTAATAAACAACAACTAGGGCAAACATTCTTAATTTGACAAAAACTGCTGGGAAAACGGGGAAACAGCAGAGAAAAATTAGGTTTCAGCAAACATCTCATACAATATACAACAATAAACTCCAAGTCAATATCCTGACCTAGTGTTTTCTTTTAAATGTCAAATCAGAAATAAATTAAAGGAACTAAGAAAGTGAAAAATTCAACAACTATGTGTAAGGAAAGAATTTTTGTTAAAAGTAGGGATATTTGGAATATTGGGGGCTAAAATAAAGAATTCTGATTACTTGTCATTGAAAAACTGTTAAATAAACAAAACCAATTAAGTTACAATTAGAAGGGTAAACTAGGTGGGGAAACATTTGTACCAAAGGCAACTATCACATACTACAGAGAGTGCAACTACTATGGGCAGGACACATTGTTAGAATGTCAGAAGTATACTTGCCAAAGAAAACTATTTTATGGAGAATTCATACAGGGCAAGTGCTCACAAGGAGGTCAGAAGAAGCAATAATGAGGCACCTTAAAGGCTTCATTTAAGAACTTTAGAATTGACACTGGCACAGGACCTTCCAGTATGGCATGCGCTCATCATGGAGGGTGCTGTACTCTATGAGCAAGGTAGAATGGAAGTAGTTCAAAGGAAACATGATATATGTAGGTTTAGAATACCCGGCCCAGGTGTTCACATGGACTATTTGTGCCCAACCTGTGGTAGAGCATTCCAAGCTCATATTGAACTGATCAACCACAGTCTGATACACTAACTTGTCTCAACACAAGTGATATTGTTTTGGTCTTCTTCAATAAAAAGGACAAGAACCAATAAACCAAGAAGGACTATTAAACAATGATGGAGGAAATAATTCAATCATTCTGATTGATTCTACTATAAATTTATAATACATTTTATATAATACATTATATAATACATTTTATATAATATGTTATATAATAATATTACATATAATATTATATATAATAAAATTTTACATAAAATTTTATATAATACATTATATAATACATTATATAATACATTTTTAATATAATATATTTTATAATACATTTTAACTGCTCTTCACAACAGTTCTTCCAAATTTTTTCATTTCTTTTCAAACCCCAATTCAACTGAGAATGTTGCCTCATACTTTACAGAAATGAATTTCCATGAATTCCTTCTTTTCCCCTCTTCTTCCTTTTCTATGACATAGGTGCCTTCTGTCATCTTCTCCTTCACCCATGGCTCACATGGTTCCTTACCATGGTTGATCCCACACATATTCAAGTGACCTAATTCCATTCTATATCCTCCAGCAGGTTGAGGCTTCTGTCATCCCCAATCTTTCACTTATTTTCAATTTCTCCTTCACTACTTGGTTTATTTTCCATCCCTCACAAACTTGTCCATGCCCCCCTAATGCTGAATAAAAACAAAACACTTGATCCTTAAATCTCAACTAAATATTGCCTTATTTCTCTTCAGTCTTTTGAAGATAAACTCTTTGAGAAGATGATCCACAATAGCTACCTCCACTGTCCCTTATGATCTGGTTCCCAATTTCATCATTCCTCCAAAATTACTAATGATCTATTAGTAGCCAAATTCAATGATCTTTTCTTGTTCTTCATTCTTTTTGACCTCTCTGTGACCTTTAACTTTATTTTTTTAGATTTTTTTTCAAAGGAATGGGGTTAAGTGGCTTGCCCAAGGCCAAACAGCTAGGTAAATATTAAGTGTCTGAGGTCAGATTTGAACCCAGGTATTCCTTACTCCAAGGCCAGTGCTCTATCCACTGTGCCACCTAGTCATCCCAGCCTTTAATGTTTTTGATCACTATTTCCTCCTTGATATTCTCTTCTCTCTAGGTTTTTGTGGTACCACTTTTCCTGGCT
The DNA here is from genome assembly GCF_037893015.1 of Macrotis lagotis. Lineage (NCBI taxonomy): Eukaryota > Metazoa > Chordata > Mammalia > Peramelemorphia > Peramelidae > Macrotis > Macrotis lagotis. The sequence continues at coordinate 464,264,463 of NC_133658.1, forward strand.
GATCTTTTGCTGTCTCATTTGTGGATTCTCCTCCAAATTATGCCCTCTAACTTTAAGTATCCCTCAAGGTTCTGTCCTTGGTCCTCTTTTATTATCCTTCTATGCTACTTCACTTGATGATCTCATCAGCTTCTGAGGATTTTTATACTGATGATTATGAATGCCAATCCTGCTCCAGACACTCTACTGACCTTCAATCTCAAATCTCCAACCCTGCCTTTCTAACATCACAAATTGAATGTTTAGTAGATGTCCTAAACAACACATCTAATATAGAACTCATTATCTTCCCCCCCTAAACCTTCTCTCTCTGCAACACTATCCTTCCAGTTCGTCTGGTTTTCAACATAAGAATTTTTCTGAATTCTTATCTCTTAACCCCCAAATGTAAGTTACTGCCAAACCCTTCAAAGTTCACCTTTGCAACAAATCTTGAATAAGTCCCTTTCTATCTTCTGTCTAAGTGAAGGTTCTCATGACCTCAAAACTGGATTTTTGCAATACATTGTTGGCAGGTCTGTCTGTCTGCCTCTCTCAAGTCTCTCTCCTCTTCAACCTATCTTTTATTCAGTTTCAAAGATTATTTTCCAAAAAAATCAAGTTTAATCATCCCACTTCCCCCATTCAATAAACTCCAATGGCTTGCTATTACTTCCAGAAGCAAGTATAAAATGCTCTATTTGGTATGCAAAGCCCTTCATAACTAAGACCCTTCCAAACTTCTCCTACCTTCAAATATATTAGTCCTTAATCCACTAATACTAGCCTCTTGGTTGTTCCAATAAGAAAAAAAAACATTTTTATTTTCTCAACTCCAGACACTCTCTCTGGTTATCCCCATTACTGGAATGCTTTTCCTCTTCTGCTCCAACTATTGACCTCCCTGGCTTCCTTTAAATCTCAACTAGAGGATGCCATTTCCTCTCTTGATTTCCATGTCTTCACTCTTTTAATTATTTCATATTAATCCTGTATTACCTTGCTTTGTATTTATTTGTGGTAGATTGACTCCATTAGAATGAAAATTAGAATGGGGCAGTCTTTTTCCTAGAACTTAGTCCAGTATCTAGCAAAATTAAGCATTTAATAAATGTTTATTGATCAATTGTTTCATTTGGCTCACAACTAAGAAAACATTCCTGCTATAGTCCTGCTGTAGAGTATTTAAAACTTAATGACTGATAGCTTACTTTGTTAGGAAAAACAACCTCAAGGACTCTCATATGGTTTTTTAAGAATCATAAGTGACGAACAGAAAAAAAAATATAAAGTATTTGATTTACAATATTAGAGTTCAACTCTAAAATAATAACATAATCTCATAAATCGATAAACATTATTTTATAGGATATATTTAACAATATTATAGAATAAATCCATTGTAACCCTTAAAATAATTTGACTTTTATATGTACTTATAGACTTTGATGGATCTGTGATTACATCAGTGTAACATGAATTCTCTTGAAAAATATAAATTACAAGATACACATGTCTTCTCATCATCATGACTCTTTTCCATAACCTCTCAAAAATACTCCCTAAAATATGGTCATTGTTGGAAGGATTGTGGGAAGTCTGGGACACTGTTACCTTGGTGGAGCTGTGAACTCATCCAACCTTTCTGGAGATCAATTTGGAACTATGCCCAAAGGGCAACAAAAATGTGCATACCCTTTGATCCAGGAATACCACTACTGGGTCTATACCCTGAAGAGATGATGAAAAAAGGTAAAAACATCACTTGTACAAAAATATTCATAGCAGCCTTGTTTATGGCGGCAAAGAATTGGAAATCAAATAAATATCCTTCAATTGGGGAATGGCTTAGCAAACTATGGTATATGTATGTCATGGAACACTATGGTTCTATTAGAAACCAGGAGGGATGGGAATTCAGGGAAGCCTGGAGGGATTTGCATGAACTGATGCTGAGCGAGATAAGCAGAACCAGAAAAACATTGTACACCTTAACAGCAACATGGAGGCAATGACCAACCTTGATGGACTTGCTCATTCCATCATTGCAACAATCAGGGGCAATTTGGGGCTCTCTGCAATGGAGAATACCATCTACATCCAAAAAACAATTATGGAATTTGAACAAAGACCAAGGGCTATTAACTTTAATTTAGGGGGAAAAAACTGTTATCTTATTGTCTGATCTTGCTATCTCTTATACTTTATGTTTCTTCCTTAAGGATATGATTTCTTTCTCATCACATTCAATTTCGATCAATGTATACCATGGAAACAATGTGAAGACAGGAAAATTTCCTTTTGTGGGGAGTAGGGGGAAGGCAGTAAGATTAGGGGGGAAAATTGTAAAAGTCAAAATAACTAAAATCTTTTAAAAATAAGAATGCTCCCTAAGTATAGATAAGGCATTCTGGGGCTTCCATATAGAACTCTCTATTTTGCCTGAACAGCAATAGAATTTATTTCTATTCTGATTACCAATTATAATTTCTTTTGTTATGTATCCAGTTCATCTATGCTATCTTTCAAACATCTCTCCAATATACTTAGGGAACAGAAAATGTTATAATCCAAAAATCTGTAATATTTTATCTTCCTGATACTTGTAGGTTTAAAATAAATTGATGTTTGCTTTTTTCCTCTCCTCCTATAAATATCTTGTGGAGTGAAGATATGGGATTAGAAAATCAGTATCTATTATGTTATAAAAACCGTAGAAGAATCAGGCATGTTCAATGATTAAAAAATGTTTTTCCCAACTTATTTGAATTTACACTATGCAAACCAAATCAATGGAAATAGTAATTAACTCAATACATTTAACAGATGCCAACATTTTCCTGGCAGCTGGTGAGAACTGTCAGAGTCTAAGATAATTTCTCTTATAGTGTCTCACATTGGTAATTATGCATGACATATAATGTCTAATGTTTGACTCAGAAAAAAACAATTATTTAAGCTTTATTTATATTTATAGGGTCTGAGAATGAAATGACATTTCTGTTTCTACTGTGGATAAAATTAGATTTCTCAAATAAGTCTTTTTCATGAGAATCAAATACTGTTCTAACTGTTTCCCATGCCATTCCATTTAATGGTAACCCAAAGATTTCTCACTTATTTTTATCAGTGTATTGGGAGAATAAAGAGCCAAGGCAAAGGGATAGGGATTTACTGTTTTAATATTATACCAATTAAATCACCAAGCAGAAAATTTTTAGAACTAGTATTTTTGGTTTTTATTTGAAGGTATAAAAGATTGAGATTATCACAGGAATTTATGAAATTAAAAGTCCAAATTAACAGGATAGAATGTTGGACTTAGAGTCACAAAGACTGAGTTCAAATCTGTCCTCAGACAGTTATTAGCTATGTACCCCATTGGTATTAATCCTCTGAAGAACAACTCCAGTATCTTTGCCAAGAAAATCTCATGAATGGTATTGGCATGCTGTGGTCCATGGGGCTTATGAAGAATCATATAAATTTGAATGACGGATTAAAAGTACTTATAGACCTCAAATTACACATCTGCAATTGTACTTATTTGTACAATTTGTAATTTGTTAAAGAATAGAATAGAAAGAATAGAAAATTAAATCATTTGAATTGACTAGATAAGAATCTTCTCCAATTGATAAATGGTAAAATGATATGAAGACAGTTTTCAAATGAAGAAATTAAAGCTATATATATTCATATGAAAAATGCTCCAAATCATTATTGATTAGAGCAATTTGAATTAAAATAACAATAAGGTGCCACTTTACACCTTTCAGATTGGCCAAGATGAGAAAAAGGGAAAATGATCAATGTTGGAGAGGTTGTAGGAGGCTTGTGTTACTGATGCATTGCTGACAGAGTTGTGAACAGATCCAACCAGCAGTATGAAACTATGCCCAAAGAGCAATAAAAAAGTTCATTCCCTTTGACCCAGCAATTGCAATTCTGGACCTATATCCAGAAGAAATTATAAAAAATGGGAAAAGACCCACATGTTCCAAAATATTCATAGCAACTCTTTTGACAGTGGCAAAGAATTTCAAATTGAGGGAATGCCCATCAATTGGGGAATGACTGAACAAGTTATGGTACATGAACACTGTGGAATACTATTATTATATGAGAAACCATAAATGGTTGGACTCTAGAGAAGCATTGAATGACTTACAGGATCTGATGCTGAGCAAAGGGAACAGAACTAAGAGAACAACGTACACATAAATGACAGCATTGAGAGATGTTCAACCTCGATGCAAGCAGCTCCTCTCAGCAGTTCACAGAGCTAGGACAACCATATTAGAACATCTATAGACAGTGCTTCCCCATCCAGAGGAAGAAAAACAAAATAAAATGAAAAAAACCCCTCAGGATCTGATTAACACATTATAAAAATTATCTCTTATGTATCTCGTTCCCTTAATCCTAAATTCCTTGTACAGAAAATGTCTAATTTGTGAACATGCTGATCAAAAATATGTATGAACAATGCTAAAGCAATTGTTTGCCACTGGGGGAGGAAAGTGGGAAGGGAGAGTGGAAGGAAATTTTTGTAACTTAAAAATATACATGTGCATAAGGATGAAAAAATAAATAAATAAGTTTTTAAAAAATAATATAATAAAAAAGAATCACAAAATTATTTACCTGAATCCAGTATTCAATTAGTCAGTGAACGTGAATATACCAAAGATGAACAAGATCTAATAAGAATTTCTCTGAAAAGTGTAAGGCATCTTGATGGAATTTAGGTTTAGGGCAGAACTTATACCATATAACACAATAAATTCAAAATTCAAATGAGACCTGAAAATTCAAGGTTGCAAATTTTAAAACAATTAGAAAATAAATAGATCAGTATCTTTGACACTTATGCTGAGAAGAGAATTCTTATCCAAACAAAAGGTAGAGATAATCACAAATGACTGAATAATTTCAATTACATGTGAGATTTATTGACTTTTACAACATAAAATCAACACAAACAGGACAAAAGTGAAAGATGTCAAAGGGGAAAATGTATTTGTACTGAATGAAGATAAAAATGATATGATATACAAGACTTAAAGAAATCAAAACCAAGAACTATTCCCCAGATGATAAATTAGCAAAAAATGTTGAGAAAATAGCTCTCAAAAAAACAATATAAAATATAGATCAATATATGAAAGATTATTCCAAGTCTTTATTAATAAGACAAAGAAAAATCAAAACAATGCTGATGTTTACCTTATACTCAAAAAGTTCACAAAAATGAGAATGGCTCTTTATATTATCTGAATGACTATGGAAAAAAAGACACAAGAATACCCTTTTGGAATGTCCAAAGGGCAAGAAAATCTCTCTATTCTTTGATCCAGAAATACCATTTGATCCAGCAAAACCCATTCCAAAGAGACCAAAAAGAACAGGAGAACTTTCCCAAGTTCAAAAATATTTGTAGCAGTTCTTTTTGCACTGACAAAGAATTGGACATTGAGGGAATACCCATCAAATAACTGAACAAGTTATGCTATATGAATGTTATGAAATACTATTGTTCTGTAATAAATCACAAGCAGCTGGACTTTAGAGAAGCATGAAAAGACTTGCATGATCTAATGTTGAATGAAATAAGCAGAACCAAGTAAACAATGTACACATTAACAACACTGTGAAATTATCAACTATGATGGATGCAGCTCCTCTCAGCTGTTCAGTGATCAAGGACAATCCAAAGAGACCTCTTATGAACAATAACATCCTCATCCAAATTAAAAAAACTAGAGTCTGAATGAAGAGCAAAGCATACTATATTCATTTTTTAAAAGGTCTTTTATGCTTTTTCTTTCTTATGTCTTTTACCCTTCTAATTTCTCTTTCATATCCTGATATGGAAATATATTAAATATGACTGTACACATACAACTTTTACCAGATTGTTCACTCCATTGGAAAGGGGGGAGATAAGGGAGGGTGAAAATTTATAAACTTGCAAATTGATAAATATTGAAAACTACCTTTGCATGTAATTGGAAAACAAAATAAAATTATATATATATATATATATATATATATATGTATGTATGTAATGTATGTATATATGTATGTTGTTGAGGTAGCTATTAATTTGCCCAAATATGTTGGAAAGCAATTTAAAATCATGCTAAGAATATAATTAAAATATTCACATTCTTAGACCAGTGATTCCACTTAGGAACACAATAATCAAGGAAAATCAAAGAGATAAAAGTATCACATGCACTTGAATATTTGTGACAACAAATTGATGGCAACAAATTATTGGAAACAAAATAAATAACCATCAATTTTTGAATGTCCAAATTATGGTACAGAAGTACAATGAAATATTATTGAACCATTAGAAATAAATATACAGAATTACTATAAATATAGGAAGACATATGAACTGATACAGAGTAAAATAATAGGTACCAATTAAATATGAGCTACAATTAAATATGACTACAATAAAATGAACAAGGAAAAACCCTGATCATTAATTATAATAACCAAAATTAGAATTTTTAATACTTATAATAATTATCCCTGAAGTATCAATAAGAAAATTCAACTCCTTGTTATCATTATTGTTATTCTTGTTGCTATGTAGCTAGAAGTTTGAACTGTGAAACAGTTGAAGACACTGCAAGAGTATTGAATTGCTCTTTAGTTTTGTTGAACTACTTTTATTTTTCTTTTTTCTGAATCTTTTTTAATTATGAAAATCAAATTAGATAATATTTATAAAACATTTCAAACAGTGTTTGGCACCTAGTGAACGATAGATATGTAAGTACTTATTTCCCTTTCTCCCACCTCCCAATCCTCATAGCTCTAATAAATGTTAGAGATAAGACTTCTGATCCCACCTATCCCAAGGTCTAGTGATTGTGCCATTTTTTCATTTCAGTTCTCACATTTCTCTTTGTGACAAATTTTTAACACTCTTGTGACTAGGACTGGCCCTAAAGAAAACTGTAAAGTAGAGAAAGTTCATTTTTGATATTCTCCCACAAACACTCCTCCTGATGTCTTTTCCTTCTCAGGATCTCTCCTCCCTTAGGATCTTGGGGCCTTGTGGAGCCCTGCCCCAAAAGCACTCCCATGCAACAACCTTTCCTATTCTTCCTGTTCACTCTAATTGATCAAACTTCACTGTTCCTGAATTCTGTTTTCAATGCCCTATTCTATTACTCTGAAAATTCTATTATATGAATATACAAAAAGTAGTTGAGTATGTAACACCGCATAGGAAATACCATTTTGCAAGACCTTCCTAGAAACTAAACACCTCAATCTAATACAATCAGAATAGGAATAAAGGCAATAGCTTATCTTTAAATACTTTTGACCTTAATTTTATTCTATCCCTCTGTCCTCAAACACACACATAATAGATCTCAGAGAATCATTAAAGTAATTAAAGTGAATCTCTAATCAAACTGACTTGAATTATAAGGTACCTGAGAAATGCCACATTCCTTTAATATAAAAGTCTTTTAAACCTAAAAAGCATGCCATAAGGTGAAAAGTTTTGAACCAGTTTTCAGCACAGACAGGTCATATTGGAAATCTGGCCTCAGTTTATTGAGTAGAAACATTTGACCTCTACCTTGCTTCATTTTCTTACTAGTTTACTGAAACCTTCAACACCTCTCCATGGATTAACTTCTTATTCAGATGAAAAACAATTCTAAAGTGCTTTCTTTTTTTACTAGTCACGAAGTACTAATTTGGCAATTTGAAAATTTCTGCCTTAAGAGTCAGCAAATTTAAGTCCAGAAGCATAATCCTCTGCCCTCTGCTAATCATGCAGAAAGTGATTCAGAAAAAAAATTTGACCCTTAAAAAGTAACAGCCTTCACAGCAACAGGAAGTCTTCTACTGGTATGATTACCACTGTTTGGTAATTTGCATTGTGAATGAATAGAAGCAACCCCCGAAAAAAAAAACAATTTATTCAGCAAAATCCCCTGAAATAGGTCTGCAAAATCTGATGGTGAATCAAATTTAAGACATAGTTTCCCTCTCTTTTCTTTAGGCTGAAAATACTCTTTTGTTTGGCTTGGTGGCATTCAGAGATCTACATGATCATTAACAAAGCACTATAAGGCAATTAAAAAAGACAAGGTACACATGGGGAACTGCAAATTCAATTGCATTGTAAGATGTATTAAAGGTATTAATTTAGCAAACTATGAGGCAGAAGAGAGCTTTGAAAACTAGAAAGAAAAATTTAGAAATCTACTTGTAGGAATAGAGGTGGCAAAGATACATTTTAAAAAGTGGGAGAAAGTTATATTTAGACTAAATAGAAGCATAATCCTAGGCCTCAGGACCAGTGACAAAGACTGCTGGGTTCTATGTATTATTTTGAAATCCTGGATGTATCTACCTAGAGTATTACTTAGAGTTCCCCAAGTTCCTAAAACTTTTGACATTGATGCAGAAAAGTAAAGTCATAAGAGAAAGCCACTGGTAAAGCAGGCAGGCTGAGAATAGAGTGCTTCTTAGAAACCATCTCCTTGACAGAAGTTGTTATTTGTCACTGTACTCCAAAACTTCTAGTCTTCTTGCTTTCTGGAGATAGAAGACTTATGATACACTCATATATCCTCAAGGGCCCCAGGCTAAGTGAATTCCAAGCAAAGGCATATCACTCCTTTAGAGGTGGAATCCTAACACACTTAGAAGCTTCTTGATTGGGATTTTTTCTTCTGTTTGGAAATTTTGAATTTTTCTTATGAACTTCCTTTTGCTAATTTAGTTATATTCTAAGCAGGATGACACCAAGGTAATGCAGCAGCTACTACCATAGACATTGTCTTTCTGGAAAATTTCTTTGATGCTAGTAAGTTATGAGCTGAATGTTATCCCAGTTTTTCTTATTTTAGTTTTAAGGAAGAATTTGTTGCCTCTTTACCTTTTTGCTTCACTGTTAACCATTTTTGTGAAATGTTTTAATATTCACTCAGTATTTTTTTTCATTTTTGAATTTATTTTTTTAAATTTTATTTTTAGTTGAATATGATTTTGCACAGCTATAATCCCTACTGCTAGGGAGACTGATACTGGCAAATTACTTGACCTTAGGAGTTCTGTTTTGAAGTAAAACTAAGTCAATCAGGTGATTGAACCAAGTCGACTCTGACATGGTTGAACCTTTGGATGGGGCCATCAAGAGAGATGAAATAGAAACCGCAGGTGAGAGGGGCCGAGGGAGGCCCCGGGGACCCGCCGAGGGGAGGGGGCGCGGGGCTAACGGCCCGGGCCGCGCTGGGGGGCCTTCCCTCCCGTCACGGGCCCCAGAACCGCAGAGGCCCCGGAGCGGCCCGTCAAAAGGATGCGGCACCTCAAGAACCTCCGGTTGCATGTCATGACCTGGAATGTGGCTTCTGCATCACCTCCGCCCAACATCAATGACCTGCTTCTGCTAGACAATGAATCTCCCAGCATTGACATGTATATCTTTGGTTTACAGGAACTAAAGTCTGGCATCATCAATTACCTTTCTGAGTTGGCATTTGAAGATCCATGGAGCAAGCTCCTCATGGACATCTTTTCCCCTCTGGGTTATATCAAGGTGACCTCTATAAGAATGCAGGGACTGCTCTTACTGGTCTTGGTCAAGCACCAGCATGTGCCCTTCATGTCTAGCATCTACACCAATTTCACCCGTACTGGCCTCGGTGGCTACTGGGGAAACAAAGGTGGAATTATTGTCTGCTTTTGGATATATGGCTATTGTCTCTGCTTCCTCAACTGCCACTTGCCATTGACCAGCCGCTCAGCGACTTTGACAAAATCCTGGAGATTCAGAACTTTGAGAAAGAAGACATCCCCAACATCCTGGACCATGACCTCCTCCTATGGTTTGGTGACCTAAATTTTTGCATCGAGGATTATGGGCTGTGTTTTATCTAGGAATGCATCAATAATCAGCAATACAGCGAACTCTGGAGAAAAGATCAGCTCAATATGATTAAGAAGACAGATTCACTGCTCCAGCAGTTCCAGAGGGTCCCCTGCTCTTTCAGTCAACCTATAAATTTGACATCGACTCAGAAAATTATGATTCCAGTGAGAAAAAAACGAAAACCAGCCTGGACTGACCGCATTCTCTGGAGATTGAACCTGGATCTCCTAAAGAACTCTGTGGACTCTGAGGAATGTGAGCGCTTCTTCTCTCTGATATTGAAGAATTATCAAAACCATATGAAACATAAAATCAGTGACCACAAACCAGTCACAGCAACCTTTGTGATGGAGCTGAAGTCCTTACTGTTAACTCCACCGATCAACTTGATTCCTGAGGGTCAGTGGATTACACCTTACGATTTGGTGGTGAGCTTCAGTCGGAGCCCTGATTTCATCAGCAGCCCCTGGGATTGGATTGGCCTCCATAAGGTTGTGATACACCACTTGAAGGACTATGTCTCCCATGCTTGGGTCAAGGACAACATTATCTCCTTGAAAGAAGGACTTTTCCAGGTTTATATCAATGCTAGTGCTTTCCCAGAGGAAGGGGGAGAGTTTCTTCTCAGTTACTACAGCAACAACCTTCAGGCTATAGTGGGGCTGAGTGAACCCTTTCAGATTTCTAGAAATGCCCTGGCCCCAGAAGACTGGAGGGAAAAGAAAGGAGATCCACTGATGTACTGAGCCAGGGTGAATGCCTAAATTGGGGGTCACAGCTTCCCTGGATGGCTGCTGTATGTGCGTCTAGCTCTCTTGAGATAAGGGCAGCCCCTGCAGAGCAGCTGCCTCCCCTAATTGCCTCCTGGTTCTCCATTCAGGACTGGGATTAGGGTTTTGTTACCAGGATAAAGATGAGGTCAGCTGGTCCACCTGCTGTGGATACTCAAGGACAGTCAACTAAGTGATGGGGGGGGGATTATTATAGGCTCCCCTCCTTCCTTTCTTTTTTCCCATCCTACTCCATATTCCAGGTAGGGCTGATTGTCTTCAAAATGCTCTCAGTGGAGCTGCCAGACACTTGCCCCAGCTGGCACCTGCCCTGCATTCCTGAATCCATCTCCAGAGCTCTGGTTGGTAGGGGTGGGAAGATATATTTACATAGAATCCTCTAACCAGTTGGCAGCTTATTCCCCCCTTCAGTGTCAGGGCAGGGGTGGCAGAGTGATGGGCATGTCCTAATGTGCCCTTCCTTCAGCATAGAGAATTAGGCCTGTAGCTTTGGTATGGTAGGAGATGGCTAAATGTCTTTTCAAGAGGGTCTCCTGGTTCAGAAAGCCTTTTGGCAATGAGATACAACCTGAGTTCATGAGGTGGGGGCAGTTCAGTCAGTGCCTCCTATCCTTGGATGGGAGATGGCTGTGGCTCCAGCCTTCCCGACTTGGTGGAGTCAGATGGACAGGGAGGAACTCTTAAGAGTTGTTGCCCAGAACCCCATCATCCCATCATCTTCATTTTCCTTCAGTTTCTGTGAGATAATACCTCATTCCCACAATTAGGTTTTACAAGCCAATTCACATAGTATCATTGTACTCTGGGATACCAGCTCACAGGAAACAACTTTGGGACCCCTCTGCAGGGATTGGGCAAGCTGATAGTTAAAGCCATCTGGGGATCTTTAAAAAACATTCCTCTCTAGGTACTAATATGAAATTTTTCAAGTCATTCAACTCTACCCCCAGCCACTGGGGGTCAGTGGCAGCTTTGCCTTAGCCTCCTAGGAAAGACCATCTCAGGGAGCCTGCTCTGTGACATCACTGCGGTTCTTACCTCCCTCCTTCCCGAAGATCCGCCATAAAGCCCCTTCTCATTGAGGGGGAGCTCCAGACTAGTGGCTGCTTGACATTTCCCCTTTGGAAGCTTTGAATGTCAACAACTACCCTTGCTTCTGCTGTGCCTGCCCTGCCTCCCCAGCCCAGCAACCTGAAAATGCGCATCTGAAAATAGATATGTGGCTTTAAAAAAAAAAAAAAAAAAAGGAGAGATGAAATAGCCCATGCCAGAAATAGAGTAGATTAAAGTTCACATCTGGATCAGCAGTGGAGTCAGGCCTATGAATATTTGCTATGTTTTCTAGCTGAGCAAGATTGAGAGATGGGAAGAAGGGAAGGGGAAGGGAAAGGGGAGGGGAGAGGAGGGGAGGGGAGGGGAGGGGAGGGGAGGGGAGGGGAGGGGAGGGGAGAGAAAAGGTGGGTAGTAGAGGGAAGAGGAGAGAAAAAGTGGGGAGGGGATGGGAGGGGAAAGGCAGGAAAGGAGAGGGGAGAATTTGTTTTTGTCTTCCTATGGGAATTCATTGGATTCCTAAGATAATTATATGCAAAAAGCTTATTTTGAATACTTATTGTTTAATATGTTAGGTATTTGTTGATGAGATAATAAATATATACATATATATATATATATATATACAAATATACAAGTAGTATGGATTTCTTAGATATTGTTTGCTTATGCAATTAGTAATTATCATTAAAGGGATGTAATTATTCAAACTGTGTTTCCTATGATCTATATATAACAAATAGTGTGCTACTTTCCATACTTCCTTAAAAGAGGACAAAAGGTTTGCTTGGATCTGAATCTGCCTGGGCCAATACAATTGCGTATATTCAACTGTTAACTAAATCTGTGAAAGTTTGCTCACACGTATTTGTTCATTGTTATAGCTCCAATAATTTCATGTTTTTTCCAGCAATTTGAGCTTTCTTGACTTACTGTTTTTATTCAATCATATATAAATAACCATCTATACATATACACATATACATGTAAAGATATATACATATGTATGTATTAGTGAAGTCTCTGTTCTTCAAGGACACACAAACTACTATGTACAAACAACATCTTTGCAGGATAAATTAGGAATAGTCTCAGAGGCAAGAGACAGATTGAGGACCATTTAAAGCTTTTTATCAGAAGATAAGAATTTAGTGCAAAATGCAGAAAATTGCAAAAGAAAAGAAAAGTCTAAAAGCTGAGATGAGTAGGGAGAGAGTTCTAGACATGGAAAACAGTCAGGAACAATGCTTTGAGTAGGGAATGGATATCTGGATAAAATAATTATAAATATTTGCTGAATGAATAAATGAGCAAAGTAATGAGCATTTTTGCAAAATTGAATTTTTCCCCCATAATGGGTAATTTTTTTTACAGTTTATTTCAGTCATATCTACTCTTCATGGGTCCTTTTTTGGGGGTTTCTTGGCAGAGATGTTTAAGCGGTTTCTCCAACTTATTTTACAGATGGGAAAGCTGAGACAAACAGGATTAAAAGACTAGAGAGTGTCTGAGGCCAGATTTAAATTCAAGAAAATCATTCTTCCTCCAGACCCAGCATTCTATTTACTGTGCTACCTGGCTATCCACTTTGTACAGTACTCAAATTTGAAATTTCTTGAGTACCTGTCACTCAAGATGTCTTGAGCATCTTGAACATCATCCATCACTGACTGATCTTATCTCTACAAATCACCCCAAATTATCAAAAGCTATCCCATGAACTTGTTAACTTTACTAATTCAATTATTTTTTTCAAGCAATAAGCTTACTTTGCCAGCATACAAATGATATTTGGCCAATCTCCTATATTTTTACAAGGTATTAGTAATTCTCTGTATGTTTTATAGTGGTCAACTATTATTTAAAAATTAATTTGTTCCTACTCTGTTTCAGTCTTATGTCTTAAGTTCTCATTCTCTCCTTCCTGCTGAAGTTCACTTTGTCTACAAGCTTTAAATAGCACTTTCAAAGGTAATTCTAGATTTCTGTGATGGTTTTCTTGTGTGCCCTTTAAATCAACCTAGTGTATCAAGGCTATCTCTGCTTTGGACACTTGTACTTTCCTCTGTGGTTCATGTTAGCTCCTGGTACAAGATGAGGTAATTACTTGGCCAATAGGGCAGCAATTTGTAAGGTATTCCAGATCTTTTTTTTTTTTGTTATTGTTGTCATTTCCTGCCCCATCACCATCGAAATCTATATTCTTCATGGAATAACAAAAGTTAGTCTCCAGGGTCAGTGCCTGGGTTATATTAAATCACTGTTTCCTAACAAACCTATCTTTGCAATGTTCAGTGGAGATGCAAGAAGTAAGAGAAGGAAGCTGACCACATGGTACCTATTATTTTGTTTAAGAAATGAATATTGTTTCCTTTATGATAAACTAAGGAGTTTGTGGGACTCAAAAGCTCATAGAAATATTTTTATGATTTGATATTTTTCTTTTACTTCCTGCTTGAGCCTCTTTGTAATAATCAGTGAGAATGCAAAGCATGTATTCTTACAGCCCAGAAAATTCATCCCTAGACTGATTCTTTGGAGAAAAAGATAAGTGTAGTGTTAGGTACATCTCTTTGCATATAGGTGACCAAAGGAAAGCAAAGCAGGGTCTTAATGTCAGTCAATATTTTGACTCTTTGATCTTAGCACCGCCACCCCCTTCCTTTTTATATAGAGTAGATATTCTCTTCTAGAGACTGGGAAAGTTTTCTTCTACACATGGCCTTGCCCTTATAAACCCTCTTTATTTTAATGCTTCTTCTTGATTGACAGTATTCTTTCAAGCGCCTCTTGTGTCTGAAAAGTTTCTTTCTTCTCTCAAAATTCTATTGTATTTGGTTGACTGGTCTTCTTCCTTGTAGACTGGATAAGCCTTGAATGATTTTTTTTCTATGATTCCCTTCCTCCTTCATCAGGTACATTATAGACTTTTTCTCTAACCAAAGTTATCTAAGCAATGTGTGGCATAATGTAGTTGTTTTGTTAAATGACTTAATGCTGTTGAATCAATAAATGAGTAGACTTTAAAAAACACATGATACACTTTGCAATTTATTTTATTTTTATGGGAATTTCACCTTTTCATGTAAGAATGTACATCTTAGGAATATAAGAAACTTTAAGGGAAGAGATTAATTTTTAATATTCCTTTACTTTACTATAATCTCTTGACACTAGATGCTTAGTACATGTATTATAAAGAATAGAAGAGTGGGGTTGGAGTCAGAGAAATCTGAATTTGAATTCTTTCTCAGACAATTGTTAGCTGTGAGACTGAGTCCCATATAATATTTCAGCTTCAATTTCCTTACCTAAAAATTGGGATAATAGCACATACCTCCCAGGGTGATATGAGTACTAAATGAGAAAATCTATACAAAAAATTTTGTAAACTTTAAAGCACTATATTAAAGCCATAAAAGTGAATGAATTGAACTGAAATGAATCATATTGATGAGAACAAAAATGTTTCCTTCCATCCATAAGTTTGTCTCAGAAAGATAATGTTGATTCATTCAGACATAAAATGGATTGGGTTTGCATGATCATAACTGGACCTTTGAAAAAAATTAAGCGTTCCCAATTCATCAAAGCTCTTCTATAAAATGGGGGAGGGGGAGTTGGAGAATGTGACCTTTCCAATTCTAAATCTTTGATACATTGAGCCTAAAAATACTGGGATACTGTTAAAAATAGGAGTATCTCTTAAATTCCCCCTATCTCCCAGGCAGCTTTACAGACCTTCCATAGGGGATTGGTCATATAATTTTTTTTTTAATTTTTAGCAATTCATTTCATTTTATTTTAGAATTTAGTCCATTTTAGTCTCTCGACAATTGTATCCCATTCTCCTCTATTCCATTGAACTTATATTGTATTTTCATTATCTAAGGTCTTAAACTTCTTGTGACCTCTCTTATATTACTGAATTGCCATTTAAAATTTTAATAATTTATTATAGAAATATTTCTTTTTTCTCAAATATATTGTAGCTCTGTGATGAAGATACCTGTGTTCATACTTTCTGTAGCTGTAGTAATAATAATAATAATAATAAATAGCAGCAGCAGCATCTTTGAAGTTTGTAAAGTATCTTTCCTATATTATTTTAATAGATATTCACAATAACTCTATGGGGTAGGTGCCTACTTCTGTCCCTATTTTGCAGAATAAAAGACTGCAGAAGAGAGATTAAGTGATTTGCCCATGGTCATAAAGCAATATAAATATTTGCATCTGAATTTGAATTCAGGTCTTCTTAATGCCCACATTCAGCATTCTGTCTGCCATGTTATCTAGATGACTGTACTAGGTTCTCAATTAAACATTTGACAAGTGAATGAATAAATACATCCTGGCAAAGTAAACAGCACTACAGAAAATAAACATGAATTCATTAAATAATTGTTCAATGTATTAATGCTGGTCTCCAAAATATTGATACATTTTTGAAAAAATACATATTTCGAAAGTAACTGAAGAGATTGAAGAGCGATACAACTTTAGAGGATGTGATTGGAAAAGAAAGAATTCTCATCTCTCTCTCTTTTTGTCTCCCTATTGTAGCAGAGAAACTATTTTAATTATTAAATCAACAATTATTTATTAAAATTTATGCACATATTACTGTGCTAAGCACTAGATATACATGAATAAAGAAAGAAAAAATTCCTACTCACAAGAATCTTACATTCTAATGGGGAATAAAACAAGTATATATAAATATAAATATATACAGCATAAATACAAATAGACAAGGTAAATAAATATAAAAATATAAATTGTCTAAAATAACACTAGTGCATAAAAGGTTGCACTTATGTATATATATATATATATATATACATATATATGTTTAATTAATTAACAATTCTTTGCTAAGCACATACTATGAATTTAGCTTTATACATAGTGCTAGCTAGTGGGAATAGGAAAATAAGTCCTTTATGTAAAGTTGTTTATTTTCAATTGAACATACTAAATACTTTTTAAAAAACCCTTACTAAGTAATTGATAAATGATGAATCATTTTGGTTAGGGGTTGGGGGGAAATCATCCAAAAAGATTAATTTTCATGCAAAGAAGCCTAATTGATTTGCTTTCCAATAAATAACCAGTCACATACAGTTTAAAGAACTAAATGAATCTGAAAATATAGGATTAAATATCTTTGAAATTCTTTTGCCCTATTGATAGATAAGACCCTGCTGAACTATACAGTATTTATTCACTGTTGCCTATAAAAAGAAAACATATTCAGAACCTTTAAACAATATTTTTTTCTCCCAACATCACTCTCATGAATTCCTTCCCTTTATGTAGTATGTCCAGTACATACATGCCTTTCTCAACTGAAAAACTCTTAACATCTGGGTTTGTCACAAGGTAGAAATCAAAGATTGAGTTGGCCATGTTGAGAAATCGAATACAATTTTTGCTTACTATAATGAATACATTTGCAGATTAGGTCCATTATGAAGTAACAACATTTCTGCCAACTTCCACAGCTGTTGTTGGCAAAGAAGGTTAAGTTCTGCCCTCTGGGAAAAATCATGAGTTTGCCCCAGGTGGAATTTTGCCATTTTTATATTGGAAACAGCTTTCAACAGAATGGCATTTTTCCTGATGTTGAAAAATGCTTTTCAATTTCACTAAAAATGAAAATAAAATAAAAGATCAAGTCAAGCAATGCATTTTTTTCCAGTTCATGGTCCAGGAAAATGGAGTTTGCTGCTTTTCCATTCCGGGTGATAAGAATATGTACATATAAGTGAGTGTATAGATAGATATATAGACATTTGTATATCTGTATGTGTATATATTAATAAGTTATGTATGTGTTACAGTAATGCCATGTCTTTCAAGTTGATTGAGGCAGTGAAGTTTTAAGTTCTTCAGTACTTAAATCTGTGATCTGCATCTATGATCTCATCAATGTAGTTATTCTGTCCAAGAATACAGACAGTAATCCAAGCATGCCTTAGTAATCTGTGAAATCTGTGGGCATATCGTCCTATAAATCCTCCACAGAGTATCTACCTAAATGTCCAAATGTCTTTTTACATTTCAAGGGTATGAATACAGCACTCTGACTGTGCATCTGGTATCCATTTCTCTTGCTACATGACAAAACTATGCTCCTTTTCTGATCATACATTTCCTGGATAATATCCCTCACACCATTTCTTATGTTTAGGTCATTGATGTAAATGTGCTGTGGACTACTTATACTCTCCATGTGTCTCTACGTTGCCTTTGCATTGCTTACAAATTTTATTCCTCAGAGATTGTAGTGTTCTATGATTTGCAACCATTCAACAAGAAAACATTAGTATTTAAAAGATGGGGAGCAACTTGAGAGAAGTAAAAGTACTGCTATTTCCCAGATGCAATCTAACCCCTCTCTTTTTCTCCTGAATAATTCTGGTCTCATTTTATTACTCATCTGTGGGAGCAGTGTAATACACGTGGTCTAATGGGATAAATCAAGGAGTTACTCTATATGCATTTTTACATCTTTCTTGGGGTTTTTTACATGTGTTACTAAGTTGCTTTCTTTTTAAGTAATTAAGTATCTCAGTGAGAAGGCATTGAAATGGGCTCTGCAGGCATTATTTTAGTTGAATATTATTATTATAATTACGGCATTACTCTTCAAGCATTATTAATATTGAGGCAAGTAGGTGACAGAGTAGATCAAGCACTGGGAATCAGGAAGACTAAGTTCAAATATGATTTCAGATACGTCCTAAATATGCAGTCCTGAGCAGGTCATTTAATGCTTATCTGCTTTAATTTCCTCGACTGCAAAATAGGAATAGTCTACTGCACAAGGTTATTGTGTGGATCACATGAGTTAATCTTTAAAAATGTACTTAGCACAATACTTAATACATAACAAATGTGTAAAACTTTATAAATGCCCATTTTCTTACTCCCCTCTCCCTCTATTTAGAGTAGCATTAAGAAGTCTATGAGGTGACTATACATTTTTATACACACACACACACACACACACACACACACACACACACATACACAAACAGATACATACACACACATATACATATAAAGTGAAATACATTTTTTGGTAACCTCTTGCTTTAACATTTTCTACAATTATTTAAAAATATTTTCCGAAATGAGTTCCATATTTTCCAAACTTTCACCAGACCACCAGAGCAGTTCATGGCAGAAAAAAAAGTTCCTAATTCCTCTCGTATATGGAGTGTCTCTTCCATTTGGACTTTGTTCAAGAAATCTTCAATGATACAAGTGAATCTCTTGTCTAAATATGCATCTTGGAGTTTTAAGACTCACTTCATGCTAATAATCAGAGGGCCATCAAATCAGAGGATCATTTCCCTGATCACATTTCTCATAGTCCTGCATCTAGAAAATATCTTAGAGGCCACATCACCTACCTACCTTATTTATATGTAAGGAAAACTGAAATCCAGAAAAATTCAATGACACATCTAAAGACACAGTATTTGTCTGGTGGTATTATAATGTATTATTACAATGAATTACAAAATTATTGCATTTCTTATAGAATAAAAAACAAAATTATAGCCTTAGCCCATTCAAAATTAATATCATTGATCCTCTCAAACACAAGCACTCTGTCTGAATTGGTTTCTTAAATGTGGTTTATTTCTCTTTCTTTTGGCAGATATAGATTTGCAAGGAGGAATAGGATAAATTTAGCTCATTTACTGTCCATCACAAGTGTTTCTATATGTACTGCTAGCAGATGTGGAGCATTTGTTACATGAGTTTTCATAAAGTATAAATCTGTTCTGACTAAGATACACCTTGTCTTAGCTGTTTCAAACTAGAACTTTTTAAAAAGAAACTTCCTTTTTTTCCCCAATTCTGCATCTGATATTAGAGAAATAACTTTTTAAATTGTCAAACTGTTATTGATTTGATCTCATATTCAAGTAAATAGCTTATCCCCTATTTTATATTTTGGAATGCTTGGTACATTTCTTTGACTTAAACCTTGATACAGAACACTTTATGTAGCAAGTAAGGTGAAGAATTAATATCTATAGAGAATAGCCCTGATATATGTAAATATAATATCTGGCTGCTTTACATTCATATGTATGTTTAGTTTGGCAAAGCATCAAATCTATATAAAGCATCAAAGGTCAAATTGTCAGAAACTAAAAGAGATGACATTCACATTCTTTAAAGCTAACAAGGTTGCAGTCAATCAAATAGGAATACAAATTGAAACAAAGCCTTAAGAACTAAGTCCAAATCACACAGGTACTAAGAGATTCAATCAGAATTCAGAGATCTTGGGACTCCACATCATGCATAATTTTCAGTGTACCACCCTGCTTCTCATAGAATTTTCTGAAGAAATATTACATTGCCTTAATATATTTGGGAGATAATGCTCATCAGAAAGGCATATATTGGGAGGCAGTGCAAGTCAATAGAAAGAGCTGAACCCTAGCTTTTCCACTTAATACTTGTGCAGCCTTATATATTTACTAAGTAAAACTTTGTGACTGGAATATTGGTTATTGTTCTTTGTGCTCTGAAAGGATGAAAATGACATCACTATGTTGTTGTCAGGGTACGGTGTCTTTGACCATGACTTACCACAGGTCAGGCACAAATAGGTCACACGAACATTTGGAGTGGAGGGAGATATATCTAAATTTTTACATCATGTTTCTTTTGAGCTAATAAAATTCTCATTTGCTTATAGAGAACAGCAGTTTCATAGATATGGACAAGTCATGGTGGACAATCATTTGCCAATATCTCCCATGTCATTGTATTTGATCTCAAAGTTCTTCAGAGAGGCCTTCTGAGCATCCTTGAACTGCTTCTTCTGACCTCCATGTGAGTGTTTGCCTTGTTCTCCATAAAACAGTCATTTAGGCAAATGGTGATTGGAATTTGAAAAATGTGGTCAGTCCATCAAAGTTGCACTCTTTGCAATAAAGTTTGAATACTTGATAATTTAGTTCAAGAAAGGACCTCATTGTCTAGTACCCTGTCTTTCCAGGTGATCTTCAGATCTTCCAAAGATAATTCAAATAGAAACAATTCAGTTTCTTGCCAAGACACTCTTACTGTCAAATTTCACAGGTAACAACAATGAAATCAGCACAATAGTTCTGTAGACAATCATTTTGGTAGGCAATCTAATATATATCTCAATATTTGGAGCCTCCCAAATACTAAGCTAGCTCTGGCAATGCATGTATCAGCCTCATCATCTATGCATGAAAGTTTACTGGCAAAGTAAGTGAAATTGTCTACAGCATTTAATATTACTCCATGTACTTGGGGCAGATAGGTTGCATAGTGAAGAGAGCACTGGCCTTGAAGTCAGAAGGCTGGGAGTTTGAATTCAGCATCAAACACCTGTCAGCTATGTGACCTTGGACAAGTCACTTAACTTTGATTGACTTGCATCCAGGGCCAGTTGTCCTGATTCATATCTGGTCATGGGTTCTGGAGGAGAAAGTGAGGCTGGTGACCAAGCACAGAAACCCCTCATGCTTTTCATGGCATCATTTCCCCTGTTGTCATGGTCTTCAAGAATGAAGGACAAACATCATCATCAACCTTATGTGCTATATTTAAATGGATGATATTGTGCTGACTAGTGGGAACTTTTGTTTTCTTGCTATTAATTATTAGGCTCAAATTAGCACAAGTAGCAAAGAACCACTTCCTATTTTGCTGAATTTAGTATTAAGGCACAGTCATCTATGAACAAAAAAAAAATCATGCAAGAATTCTTCCTCCACTTTACTCTTGGGTTAAGTAGTTTTCTCCATTTAATCTTTTCAAGTTGAATAGTTTACCCTCAGTTCAGTAGCTAACCTTGATGCTGTTTCATCCTCAACTGAAAGTGTCTAACAATATTGCTGCAAACATCATGCTAAAATGCATGGGAGCAAGTACACAGCTTTGCTTCACTACAACAGTGACTGGGAAAGAGAGAGAGCTATTATTCATTATTATCAAATTCATGCAAGAAAGTCATCATGAAACTGGAACACAATACTGAAGAACTTCTACAGGCAAGCAAATTTTGACATAATTTCATCAAGTCCTCACAATGAATTATCAAAAGTCTTGGTCAGATTGGCAAACATTGTGTATAGACCTCAGATCTGCTACTGGCATGTCTCCTGGAGATTTTGGACAACAAATACCATATTGGAATATTATCAATATATCATCTAATTGGGCAGCTAGGTGGCATGATGGATAGAGCACCAGCACTGGAGTCAGGAGGGCCTAAGTTCAAATCCAGTTACAGACACTTAATAATTACCTAGCTGTGTGACCTTCAGCAAGTCACTTAATCCCATTGCCTTAAATTAAACATCTATATCTACATCTATATCTATCTATCTATGTATATATAGATATATATATATAGAGAGAGAGAGAGAGAGAAAATATATATATATATGTATATATGTATATATATATATATATATATATAGAGAGAGAGAGAGAGAGAGAGAGAGAGAGAGAGAGAGAGATAATCTAATTATATAGTGGTAGTGATTTTGATATTCAAATTTCTGTTTGGTAAATGAGAGAATGGCAACCAGGCATTTCTTCCTATTTACTCTTGATTTAGCATCAAGGAATATATTTGACTAATTTACCAGGATTGCCTCAATAAGAGTATTCTACAAGTGTGAACAATTTCAAGCCATGTTTATTTATTGAGACACTAAGGCTATAAAGAAACCGCTGGGACTTTTTGCTGTTAATGTATTATAAGAGAAGGGATATGGAACAGATAGATATTTGTATGTGATGGACATGTGTCAGAATCAAAAAGGCCTAGGCTTTTTTTTAAAATTTACAATCAGTTTTAGGTAATGGCTAGTTTCTATTGACTCCCTAGCTGAGAAAAATGGCCCATAATATGCATTCAAAGAGTTGTAGCTCTTTGTCAGAGAGATCAATCTTGTCCCAGCAGATTTATCAAACTTCCATTAGGATTTAAATATTGTACTGGGGATAAAAGGACAAAAGTGATAGTCTTTGCCATCAAGGAATTTAGAATCCACTGGGGGACATAATATATGCACAGAGAGATAATATAATTTGGGAAGAAAGAAATAATTAGCAATTGGGAGACTATAAAAGCCACGTGTTGGTTGGATTGAAATTTGAAAGAAAACAAGATAAAGAAGCAAAATGCCAATTTGGCTAAACTACAGTATATTTAATATGAATGATGATTAAGAAGTCTTTTTTAAAAGATTTCATTTATTTTTCATTTATACATTACTAAAATATTCTTGTTTAAGAATAAACATACCGCCTCCCCCACAAAAATATAAAACTTCATGAGAAATAAAGTAAAAGAAAGAGAAAAAAATGTGTTTCTGTCTGTGTTCTGGTACCATCCCTTCTGTCTTGGGTGGATCACGCTCTTTATCATAAGTCTATCACAGAAGTTACTTCCATATTTTTCCACAGTTGCTGCTGATAATTGTAATTCCATCCATTCATTCCTCCCCACTACCCTCTATTATATTTTCTATCTTCTTTCACTCTATCTATCTTCACAAATGTGCTGTGGGGCAGCTGAGTGGCGCAATGGAGAGAGCACTGTCCCTGGGGTCAAGAAGCCCCAAGACTATATCCCACCCAGAGATCCAGCAACCACCCAGCCCATGGTCCCAGACAGGCCATCCAATCCCACCACATTGCAAAAAGTAAAAAAGAAAATTTGTTATGTCTGACTATCCTCTCCTATGGTCTACCCTCTCCTCTATCACCCACATCCCCCCTTCCCCCTGTCCCCCTTCTCTTCTTTTTTATCTAGATGTCTATACCCTATTAAGTGTGTATTCTGTTTCCTCTCTGAGCCATATCTGATGAGAATGAAGGTTCCCTCATTCCCCCTTGCCTTCCCCTACTTCCATACCATTGTAATATCTATATGAAATATCTTTTATATGAAATATCTTAGCCTATTCTACTGCTCTTTTCTCTTACTCCCAGTACATTTCCCTTTCACTCATTGACTCCATTCTTGTATAGTATATCTTCAAATTCAGAACTCTCCTGTGTTTCATCTATAAAAGTACCTTCTACCTGTTCTATTAAATGAGAAGGTTCATATGAGTATTATAAGTATCATATTTCAATGCAGGAATACATGTAGTTCATCATCATTAAGTCCCTCATAATTTACCTTTCTCCTCCACTCTCTATGCTTCACCTGAGGTCTGTACTTGAAGGTCAAATTTTCTGTTTACCTCTGGCCATTTCAAGAGGAACATTTAAAATTCCCCTGTTTCATTGAAAGTCCATCTTTTTCCCTGGAAGAGGACATTCAGTTTTTCTCGGTAGTTGACCCTCAGGTGCATTTCAAGTTCTTTTGCCTTCTGGAATATGATATTCCAAGCCTTATGAGCCCTTAAGGTAGCTGCTGCTAAGTCCTGTATGATCCTGATTGCAACTCCACGATATTTGAATTGTGTCCTTCTAATTGCTTGTAATATTTTCTCTTTGACTTGGGAGTTCTGAAACTTGTCTATAATATTACTATGGGGTTTTTTTGGAGGGGGATCTCTTTCAGTAGGAAATCGGTTGATTCACTCAATTTCTATTTTGCCCTCTGCTTCTAGGATATCAGGGCAATTTTCCTGTTGGAATTCTTTAAAAATGATGTCAAGTTTCTTTTCCTGATCTTGACTTTCAGGCAGCTTAATAACTTTTAAATTATCTTTCCTGAATCTATTTTCCATATCAGTGGTATTTTTCAATGAGATATTTCATGTTTTCTTCTAATTTTTCATTATTTTGGTGTTGAAGTATTATGTCTTGATTTCTCACAAACTCATCAGCTTCCTTTAGTCCCTTTCTACAACTGAAGGATTTGTTTTCCTCACAGAGCTTTCTTATTTCCTTTTCCATCTGGCCAATTCTACTTTTTAAAGCATTCTTCTCCTCAGTAACTTTCTGAACTATTTTATCCATTTGACCTAAGCTGGCTTTTGATATGTTATTTTCTTCAGCATTTATTTGGATCTCCTGAACTAAGATGCTGGCTTCATTTTCATGTTTTTACTGCATCTCTCTCATTTCTTTTTCCAAATTTTCTTCTATCTCCCTTACTTGGTTTTCAAAATCTGTTTTGCTGTCATAGCCTGAGCTCAACTTCTATATTTCTTGGAGTCTTTAGATGCAGAAGCTTGGACTTTCTCATCTTCAGATTACATATTTTGGTCCTCCAGGGGAACAAAGTAATTGTCTATGGTCAGTTTCCTTTTTTTCTGTTTACTCCTTTCCCCAGCATGTTCTTGGTTTGGGGGTGTTTCCTGAGCTTTTGAGTATTATTGGAATACCCCCCCAAATGTACCTCAGTGTGTGAGACTCTGATTGCTCTCCTGGTCTGTGAATGACCACAAGTTCACTCTGCTGCCACGGGGCTGTGGGGTGGGGGGGGGGGGGTGTCCCCTGCTCTATGGGTGGTCTGGACTTTGACCAGGATCTAAATGTGATCACAGCCCCAGAGTCCTGTTCCTAGGACAGAGGATAGACCTTGGCAGTCTCCCTTCACTCCCTTAGCTTTGGTGGACTGAGCATTCAGGGAGCAGCATCCTGGAGGCTCTTGCTGGAGAACTCCACAGCCAGCTTCCATTTCCTAAATCTGGGCTATGCTGACTGCAGGGACTTCACTGAGGGCCTAGGCTTTGTGCTAGCTCTAGCACAGGTCTCCCTGCTGATCTTCCAAGTTCTGCTTGGTGCTCCCTGTGGTGCAAGTCAGGAAACTGCTTCTGCAGATAGGAGCAGCAGCTCCTAGGTGCCCTGGGGCTGTTCCTGAAAGGCTGAAGTTCCTTTCCTCTGCCAACCCCATAAAACAGAATTTTTCCACTATTTTCCAGGTTACCTTGGGCTAGAAAATTGCCTCATGGGATCTTTCTCTGGGTTCTTTCTCTAGAGAATTTACTTAGAGTAATAATTTTAAAGTTTTTGAAATATTTTGGAGAGAGCACCTAAGAGAGGTTCTTCTCCTGCTGCCATCTAGGCTCTGACCCCCCCATTAATAAGTCTTAAAAGATAAGTCAGAATCAGATTATGAATAATATACAGAGAATATTAGTACTACAATAGAAAAGCAGGACTTGACAGGGTCTGATCCATGGTGACAAGCATGGCAACCAATGAAGACTATAATAAGTACAATCAGGAGAAATATTCACTTGACTTAGAATAATGTAAATCAAATTGAATTGGTAAGCACCTGATAAAAATGCTTTTATGACTAATTAAAGTAGGTGTGTATTCAACAATAGAATTCTGACTTTAGAATCATCAAGACTGACTTCTAGAACATTTTTATAGTGTCCTCAGTACCCTAGATGATTCTTTAAGTCTATAAATTGCAAAGCAAATTCCAGTCTAGATTGATAGGAAGAACTTCCTTCAGGAAGTTTCCTATAGGTTAAATACTTCCCATTTAAAATAAAACAGTACAAACATTCTGTCCATTAGACTACAATTTTCTCTATTTCAAGTCACATAAAATTTTTCTAATTGACAATTTTCCAAGTTTCATAAACAACACGTGTCTATATTTTAAAAATCTCTTATTATTTAAAAAAAGAACAAAGAAACCAAAAAATACATAAAAGGTTGACCATTATGAGATTCAGATGTTATAAGGGTATGAAGGATACTTTGAATAGTTATTAAATGCAAGTATTCATACACAGCATGGCAAAGTAGAAAAAATGCTTAATTTGAAACAAAAGGTCATAGGCTCAGGTTCTATCTTTGGTATTTAGTGTCATAATCTTTTGGTGCTTCAGTTACCTTAATTACAAAATAAAAGATTTAAACTAGAGGAACTCTAAATATGTCATTTCATGATTTTTGTTTCAATATATAGAGAGACATTTTATACATATACATACATAACACATGCAAAACCATCTCTTAAAACTTTGAGTATATGAAAAATAAGAAGAAATTACCCTTAAAATTTACCAAAATTTATTTCTATTCTCCACAGAAAGGATAAATACTTTGACATAATCCTTTATATAAGATCTCTTATGTAAAAATCTCTTAATGTGTTTTAAATGTTATCTCTAGAAGATCTTTTTTCAAGACTTAGTAATTTTCATTTTTTCAGGTTTCCTTTGATTTTTCCTTAGATTTTTCTCTCTCAAATCAATTTTCTCATTCTCTTCAGAACTTTATCTAAGTCTTCTGCAATCTGTGAATATTTAGAGCTTTATGAACAACCCAATTTTCTTCAAAGTATATAACTAATGTTGAATATAGAAGAATTTATTTCCTTCTAAACTTTAGTTGAACTTTCTTATTTCTCTCCTTGGCATTGCAACTACTCTTTTATGCTATGAAAGTTGTGCAGAAATATAGTCCAGAAATAGATTATTTTATTGAATAGCCAATGACCTAGCCCCACCTCTACCTTCTTTCTCTAGGGAGTGGCAGTGGGCCAATTAGCATTGAGTTTCCATGTCTTATCACTGGAACACAACCTTAAAGCAGTGGATAAGGCCAGGAGTATGCTGGAAACTGTTTCACAACTGGATATCCAAAAGGGAAAATGTACAAACAATACTCTTTCAAATTTAATTTACATTAATAACATTTCATTCATTATTTTAAGTATAAACAGTCAACTAAATAATAAAACCAAGACCTGATTTTTAAAATTTCAAATTTCTATGTCATAAATCCTCATCCGGAAATTTTACCAATTAATTTTTACAAGCTGGTATCAAAACATCTCTGAAGCATTGTAGTCAGATTGGTATCTAGTGACAAAACCCAATTTTATCTCTCTGAATGATCAAAGATGGTAGTGCTCAAAAAATTCTCTCTCCCTCACTGTCTCTCTCTCTGTCTCTCTCTCTCTGTCTCTCTCTCTCTGTCTCTCTCTGTCTCTCTCTCTCTCTCTCTCTCTCTCTCTCTCACACACACACACACACACACACACACAAAGTGTTTCTTTCTCTGTCTCTGTCTCTCTTTTATCTCCTTTCTTTTTCTCACTATTTAAATGCCTTCTATAAGAATGTTCAGATCTATGTCAGAAATTGCTCAGAGCTTTTCTACTTAGTCCCTGGGAAACTTATGAGACAATGTCTGAAAAGCCAGACTCTCCTTACTAAAGGAAAGGGCCAATGTTTTGAGAAAGGAGTCATACCTGAGGGCAGAATAGATCTAAAGCTTGTCACCTATACCTAGGCCAGGTGTTGGTATCTGCTCAGCAGACTCATCAGTTGTTCAGTCAAAGGCTGAGGCAGAAAAAACTAAGGAGATCAATAGCCATGAAAGTAAGAGGAGCCATAAGCTATGCCTGAGTAGAGCCTGGTTTTGCCAAAATTGTCAAATTAGACAGAACAAAGATCATGATTCTTCCTTTCCCCCCTTCCTTCTCCCTACATGAGAGAGAGCATGTTTTTGTTCATTACAAAAATGTATCTACATTTTTTTAAAGTTCATCTTTATTTTTGTTCACCTGGGTATTATTGGAAAGCCTTGGTTAACTAATAAATGACTGATCTGTTTCCTTTTCTTTGCTCTAAGGCAGCTGAGGAAGAATAGGTAATGAAGGACTGATAGACCAAAATACATGGAGACAAAAGGAGACAGAGAAACAAAGTGAAATTTTATTACCTTACCTAAAAAGGGGGAGGGATGTGTTCATTAAAAAAGGAATATTGATTCATTATGCATGTATGTATATATGATATAATATATATAATTCATACAAATATGTATATATATGTATATATATATACATGTATGTTTGTATAATTTCCCAGATCAGAGAGAGAAAATCTTAGATATTGATTGCTTTCTAAAAAAGAAGTTTAATAGCTAACATGGGAAGTGGGACAGTCACACTTTTAATCTTCACTTTATTTCTTACTGTTATTCAGAAAACCAAGTCAAATTCAAAGAATGGTGTCAAGGGACTTGACTAGAGATAAAGGGGGAGAATTTGGGATAGACAAGTACTATCAAGATGAGAACAGGGGTTCCTAGAAAAATGACTATACATTGGTATTTGCAAATAGTTGACAAATATTTACAGAATGATAACTCTGAAAATAATACCAGTTTAAGCACTATTATTGTTTGCTGAGGAGAGAGAGAAATTCTACAAACAATTTGATCAGATTTTTCCAAATTGAATAAGTCTTCTTTAATAAGTGGTGATTTTTAGCTCCAAAAGCAAAAATATTTGAAAATAAGATGTACGATAAAATTTAATGAGTCAATAAAATAGCATTTATCTTCTAGAGAACACAAAATAAGACAAAAATAGTCTTTGAACTCAAAGAGTTCACATTCTAATTGGGGAGAAAACATGAAAAGGATTATGTAAATACAAGATATATAGAGTATAATTGGAAGTTAAAATGGGAGTGAAGGCATAAGCAGAAGCTCAAAACTACTGCTTTCAAGAGACAGAATTTTGAGCAGGTCCGCAAGAAAGCCAGAGAATATAGGAGGCAGAGAATTCTAGGAATGGGCACAGCCAGGGAAAATGTATAGAACTGGAAGATGAAATCTTATGTGCAAATAAGAGCATAAAAGGCAGTGTTACCAGATCAGATCATAAAAGGTTGAGAGCTGGATAAATAGAAAGGAACCAGAGTGAGAAGAACTTTAAAATTCAAAGAGATGATGTATATTTGATTTTAAAGGTAATAGGGAATTTGTATGTTTTCTAGAGGGGATTAAGGTTCTGAAAATCAATTTAGCATCTCACTGGAGGATGGCGTGGGTTATATAGAACTACATTGTGATAAAGACTTGAACAAGAATGATGACTGCGTGAGTGAAAAAAAAAAAGAAAGATGCATTATAAAGACAAAATGACAATTCTTTTTAACATAGTGTATATGTACACAGACTACCAAGAAAGGATCAGAGATAGTGATCCTAGAAAACTTGGAAGTTATTGGTGTCCTCAATATCTTTTAATGTCCAACACAGAGGCAGCTAGGTGGCTTGGTGGATAGAACACTGGCCCTGGAGGCAGGAGAACCTGAGTTCAAATCCTCTGGTCTCAGACACTTAATACTTATTTACTTACTTATGACACCCTTAGGTAAGTCACTTAAACCCCTTGTCTTGCCCCAAAAATGTCCTACACAAATGTAGTCATCTCTCTCAAACCTTCCCTAAACATTCTACTTTAAAATGTTCCAAAGTTTCTGCTTTGGAACTTTCTAATGATGTTGGTCTATAATATTGTATATTATACTTGGCATTATTCCTCAATTGGTTGTGTTAATTTCTTGAGAAGAGACTTTCCTGGAGTTACCTAGAATATAGCATAGCACTGAGGATACAGTAAATCATTCCTTGATGATAGAAAGTTTAAAAAAATAAAACAATATAATTCATTTTCAATAAAAAGACTGAAGAGTTCTTTTATACCGTAATAATCCTTGGCTAAAACAATTAGTTATAATTCTATTTTTTCCTAGCCATTAGTCTTCAGACCTATATTTATAGAGGAAAACATAGACAGTGTATTTATTTCACTTTCTTCATTGACTAACAAAATTAACATTTTGTGCATCAGCTATTGAAATTGTCTACTACCTGTCAAGCAATGGAATTGACGTGCATTTTTAAAAGTTTATCACTGATCTCAAGACAGTTTTAGGAGTGTTTTGTTCTCTAAGTGATATTGAGTTCTTATCTTTGTATATTTATTTTTATGCCTACTAATATATTTATATTCCAATTTTGTTACAATGTTACTTTTATTATTCTAAATTTCAGCAATCACCATTTAGTCAAAATTAGTTATCTCTTGGTACAATTAAATGTACCTGGTGAGCACAGCTGACTTAGAGGCTAATGCAAGGTGACTTTAATTTTCATAACCCTATTCTCTTTCCCCCTTCCTGAAAGAATTTGAAGTTAATAAGTGTTCTTAATTATCTTACTTGAAAATTTCTCCTTTTGAAAAGCCACATCCTTTGGGAATTATAAGAACTGAAATATTCAAATAATGACCATTATCTTCTTTAAAAATCATGGTAAACCTGACATAATGAGTTATCTATCCAGCCTCTGAGTTCATGAACCACCAAATGAATGTTTTGAAAAGAACAAGTAACTAAATTCATTG
Organism: Macrotis lagotis; assembly: GCF_037893015.1. Lineage (NCBI taxonomy): Eukaryota > Metazoa > Chordata > Mammalia > Peramelemorphia > Peramelidae > Macrotis > Macrotis lagotis. Next base: position 464,295,355 of record NC_133658.1, read on the forward strand.
TCTTATTTCATTTGACTCTGGAAAGTTGTGACAAGTTCCCTGTATTGACTGGATGACCTATTATTTTACTTTTAACAAATGTCCTTTAGTAGGAACATTAGGGACTGTGATTTACATTGGAATGTATTTGAGTATCTCCAATTAAAAGAATCCATATAATATTTCTAATCATAAATAATAATTTCTAGCCTGTTATATTAAGTGATTTTTCTACTTGAATTTTTGAGCAGTTTGGGAATGCTATAATATCTATGCTCATTCCACCTCAACTTCAGATAACTATTATACCATCTGTCATATAAAATTAAGCTATTTGTAATGAGTATTTGGTTTCTGAGCCAAGCTATGACCTAAGGCTGTCAGAAAATCACTTTCTTTTCATTGATGCTTCCTAAAGAAAATTGTCCCTTTGAATAAGAGGTAGGCTGAACCTTTTAGGAATTTCTCATTAGCTAAGGTTATATTGAGAATAAGTATAGCCTTCAGGCAATTTGCCCTTATTATTTTCAGTGGTTTCCCCTTAAAGGTCAAGAATCTTTAAGTGTAACAGAGGTGAATTCTCAGAGGGGATGAAAGATATCCTTCTAAACCTTCAAAGACCTGAAATGTTATACTTTTGTCATCTTTCCAAGGGGGGAGAAACCATATTTGTAGGTTGGTGTCATCAGCTATCTTCAACCTGAAACATTAATGCTATCCAGATCAGGTACTGTGGAATTTGGTGGTTTATTGATCTCTGCTCTGATAAGGGCTGCCAATAAAAGACCACTGTTCATCTATTGAAGTAATAAGGAAATCCCATTCTGATGCAAACCTGTCATACAGGATGTTTTGCCAGTTACCTTCTGAGAGGCAGTTCTATGAGGCAGTGGTGTGCAACAGGCCATCAGGTCGATGACTTCACAAACACATAGCTGACTTTTATGAAAAGAAAAAGACTTGGCATGAAAAATCAGGGGAAAAAAGTGAGAGAATGAAGGTCAACATTTAAAATATAACACCAGTATTATGAATTCTCATTAGGAACATGGTGACAAAAATAACAAAATGGATACCTCTCCCCTCAAAAAAGTGGGGGGGGGAGTGTTTAAACAGGAAATGTTTTGCATTAAGAAACACTGTGACTTAGCTTAGATATGGAAATATCACTATTTTTGTTACATTAAATGTCAAAATTTGATGTTGTTTTTATACAATTGGAATTTCCATGGATATATAAAAAGTAAATGACCTGACTAAAATATTGAACCCTCTGATTCTGTTTGACAAGAACAAAAAGGAGAAAAAAATGTAAATAATCAAAGCTAGAAAGGAAAGGTTCTATCTAAAGTTTTAAATGAAATGATTCTAATAAGATTAGTTTATACATTTAATGCAAGTTTTTTATCAGAAATCTTATTCTTTAAAAAATAATTCAAAATCACATTTATCTGAGTAAATGTTAACATTTCAATAGTAACTGCAATGTTCAAATAAGTTGGTATCAGGTTCATAAAGAAGGAAGTATAACCAGAAGTTTGTCTCAGAATGCTAAACTTTAGAGGCCACAAAAAGTGCTTGTATCCTTTCAACTGGAAGCAACAACTGAGCTTACCAAGAATAATTAATTAAATATTTTTTCAATTATTTTATTCTTCTTAATGTTTTTTATCCTTTTGATCTGTTTCTTCATTCATGTTGAGATCAATATGGAATTATGTTTTGTATGATATCACATATGTAAACTATATCAAACTACTTGCGATTTTGAAAGGAGGGGAAGGAAAGAAGGGAATAAGGGAGAAAAAATGGAATTCAAAATATTGTAAAAACCGAATACTAAGAATTTTCTTGATATGCAATTGGGGAAAATACAATTCTATTAAAAATTATAAAAAAAATGTCAAAAGAAGAATTAGCTAAACTAGGAAACAATCAAATGAGCTTTCCCAGAATATTGCATAAATGCTAGTTGAATTTCTTATAGCCTTTTCAGGAACAACATTAAGGTATTCTAGGATGTTTTTTTCCCATGTGTGTGTGTGTGTATTTAAGGTAGGACTTTAAAATTTTCCATTGGTTTTGGACTTAATATGAATCTATGCAAAACATATATACATATTAGCTATGTAATAAACCAAAAATAAAATGAATAGAAAAGAAAAAGAATGGAAATATAAAAGGATGATTCATTCTGCATTCAAAGTTCATCAGTTCTCTCTCTGGAAGTAGAGAGCATTTTTCATCATGGATCCTTTGGCTTGATTAGAGATTGCTAAGGTTTTCAGAGTTCATAATTATTACAATATTGTTGGTATTAAATTTGTTTTTCTAGTTATGTTCTTTTACTTTATATCAGCTTATATGCCTTCCCAAATTTTTCTAAAATATTCCTACTTATTATTTATTATGGCAAAATAGTATTCTTCACATATCCCAATTTGTTTACCTAATTTTTTATTTATTATCTATGTTTTAGTCAACCCCTCAATATTCATTTCTTTCCTATCACAAAAAAAGAACTGCTATAAATATTTTTATTCAAGCAAGTACTTTTCTTTTTTTTCTTTGAGCTCTTTGAGATATAGATCTAGAATTGATATTGGTGGGTCAAAGAGTGTGCAAAACCTTGCAGCCCTTTGAACATAGTTTCAAATTGGTCTCCAGAATGGCTGAACCACCAGCAGTGCATTAGTATACCTATTTTGCCACATCCTCTCTATATCTATCATTTTCCTTCCCTGTCATATTAACCAATTTGATATGTATGTGGTTGCATTTTAGAGCTATTTTAATTTTCATTTTTCTAATCAATAGTATTATGGCATTATTTCATGTGACTACAATAACTTTATTTCTTCTCAAAACATTTTAATTATATCCTTTGACCATTTATGATTTGGGGAATGATTTCTCTGTTTAAATTTTTGCTACTTAAATCAATTTTTCTGAGCTACTTATATTTTTTGAGAAATGAAGTCATTATTTTAGAAATTTGCTATATTTTCCCCATAATTTCCTGTTTTCCTCTTAATTTTTGTTTGCATTGGTTTTGGGCAAAACCTTTTCAATTTAAATAATCAAAATTACCCATGTCACTTCTTGTAATTTTCAGAGAGTAGAATATGTATGGAATCTCTAGTGCACAGAGGAAGGGAACACAAGATATCAGTAGAGAAAGGAAAGGAAGATATTAGATTGAACAAAAAAAGTACATTGCACTTTTCTTAGAAATCAGTAACTGCTGGAAATTTATTATCTGAAGGAGAGACATAAGCAAACCAAATACACTGAAACTATAATGCCTATATGGTTGTATTTATATTTTTTCATTTGTTGCTATATTGTTTAGGTTTTTTTGATTCCCAAAGAATTCCTTTATAGTAAGTAATCTTAGATGTCTACTTTTCCACCAAAGTCAAAATTTTCATAATTACAAAATAATATGTTGGAATCCAGAAAATAAACAGAATCATAAAATTTTTGATTTGGTATTTTAAGAATTTTTCATAATATCTCCTACTGAGTTCTACTTTCTCAATTTACAGATAACCAAACTGAAGACTGAAGCAATGGTGCTAATTCTTCCTTAGGTCACACTTATCTTTGTGCCTTTTATTTTTCTTTTTTTTTGATCAGTATCAAACAGGATTATTTGGAGATTTGGAGGAAGTTTTTCTAGTAATTTGAAGTATCTATTAAAGCTTTTATTATGACCCTACTTTCATGCACAGTAGGATATCTTTACAAGATGACTCAGTTGTCATGGATTTTAGCTTTTATAGCATTAATTTTTTGTGCTCTAAAAACTGGTTTTCATGAGAATTGAATATTTGTCTTTTTATTGACAGTATACTTTAAAAATAAAATAAACAAGATTATAAATTTGGCTAGGAGAGGAAGGTGGTACAGAGTACCAGGTCTGGAGTCAGCATGATTCATCTTCCTGAGTTCAAATGTGACCTCAAACTTCTAGTAGCTGTGTAATCAAGGGCAAATCACTTAATCTCCTTAGTCTAACTTTTATTATCTGTAAGATGAGTGTTAAAGGAAATAAGCCCAGTATCTCTGCAAAGAAAACTTCTAATGGTATCATAAAGAGTTGGACACATCTGAAAATAACTGAACAGAAACAACATAAGTCTATCATATATAGATTTTTTTTTATGTTACCTTATGGTTGATTTGGTTAGAGATATTCTTTGTTGTCCAGTCACTTTCAGACATGGCTGAATTTTCATGAACCCATTGGGATTTTCTTAACAAAGATACTGGAGTAGTTTGTCATTTCCTTCTCCAGTTCATTATACAGGTGAGGAAACTGAGGTAAATGGGATTGAGTGGCTTAACCAATGATCATACAGCTAGTAAGTGTCTGAAGTCACATTTGAACTTAGGAAACTGAGACTTATAGACTCTAGATCTCTCTACTACACCAGCAAGCTGACTGACATGTTATCATTGAATATCAATAACAAATAAGTCAATGGACCTGGAGTTAAGAAGGCCTATTTTCAAATTCTGCCTGACATATTTACTAACTATGTGAACTTAGAAAAGTTATTTAAACTCTGTGAGACTGTTTCCTTATGTGTAAAATGAGAACATATGACTTTATGCTTCACAGATCTAAAATTATGATACTATAATTTATGGCAAGAATTGGAGAAATGGGGCAGCTAGGTGGCTCAGTGGATAGAGCACCAGCCCTAGAGTCAGGAGTACCTGAGTTCAAATCCAGACTCAAACACTTAATAATTACCTGTGTGGCCTTGGGCAATCCACTTAACCTCATTTGCCTTGCAAAAACCTAAAAAAAAAATTTTAAAAATGGAGAAATATAAAACATAAGTTTAAATTAAGTCATTTTCACTTCCATTTAATTGTTCAGTTGTTATTTATCTAAATATCTTATGTCAACTAAATCAACGGTGTCCTGTTTCCCCAAAATCTTCTTGTAATTTCTATTCTAAGGTTTCTATTTTTGAAAAGAACACCCCAGACTTTGGGAACTTTAGAATTTCAAGACTTAGTCATTCCTTTGACTCTGAGAAATACTACCTTTCTATGCTTTCTAAATCTTTAGCTTTAAAAAAAAGTATCTATTTTTAATCTATTGTCAGATCCAGGAAATAAATAAACTAACAACTCAATGGCATTCTCTAAGCAATAAGTTAATTAAGTGCCTGTTCTAACACCTGTCTAGACCTCTTCAATCTATGTGCTGAGAGTGCAAAAGGTCTGAAGTTCACAGAGAAGAATGACCTTTCTCCAAATAAGCTCTCTCCTAACTTCTATTTTGTTTTTCTTTTTTTCCTCATATCTGGCTCCAATACTACTAAAATCTCAACTAAATTATATTTATCTGTTGTATATGACTATATTGTTTTTGATAAGAATCTGTTCTTCACTCCCTACTTCCTGAATAATGCCTAAATTAATTTTGAATAAGTCTCATTCCTGCTAGTCCAGGGTCTTGCCTTTTTTTTCAGATTGTCATGTTACAGACAGATCCTTAAGACTGATAAAAGGACACTTTCTAATATGTGAACAAAATTAGTTATGATGGTGGGGATGATAGTGATTTGCTGTTGAATGGATTTTGAAATTAAGAAGAGTTTTACTATAAGGTAAATGGATGGAATTTATCAGGAGTATTCAGGTAAAATAAAATAACTGGGAGAGGTAAAATTTTACATGCTAACATTTAAATATTGCATTGTAACCTCCTGCTTTCAGTGTCTTATGGATGGTGTTTCAAGATTAGTGACTAAAATCTATTAACATTTTTCATAAATATGTTATGTCAATTAACTAATTTCCCTCCCCAACATATTGATTTGCAAAAAAAAAAATCAGGATAAAAGCTTATACTCTATTTCTCTTTTTTTAAACTAGAAAGGAGTCTTCCATTTCAAAATATCACAAAACATATTCCAGTCCTTGCTAATCATCCTTTAAAGGCTTTTGCTTCAGCTGCTATTGGGGAAAGTATAAGGTTTTTTGCTTTGTTTTGTTTTGTTTTGTTTTGTTTTGTTTTGTTTTGTTTTGTTTTGTTTTTTGGGGGGAATGTTAAGCAGCAACATATTTTAGATGTAAATTTTAATTATTAATGTGACTGTTGAATTCCTGGCATACACTTGTTCCTCTATTTTATAAACATAAAAGACAATACACTTGAAATCAAGATACAGGTGAAAATTTATAATTCTAACAAAAAAACTATATTCTACTCATAAACATTTAGATTTCTTAATTTGAAAATTGTGGTCCAATGACTGAGTGACTTTCAAGAGTTAGTCATCAAGAGATATAAAGTTATTGAAATAAATATAGCATATTTTTAATGGAAAAGGTACATAATTTCAGGAGAAGAGGTAAATAGACAGAAAAAAATCAGTGAAATTAGAAAACTGTCTTTGCCAGTTACTAGATGTTTGACATTGAGTAGGTCATATAACTTCTCTGAGCCTTGATTTTCTTATGTTAAAAGGAACTAATACTTTTATTCATACCACCTACATCAGTACTGTTTTCATTTGAAAGCAATTATGATTTTTCAGTTTACTCCAAAAATGATGTTTATATAAAGAATTACTTATTATTTTTGCAAAATAAAATATATCACTTTTCTTCCATCTGAATGAGGCACAAAAATGTTTATTTATAAATTATTTAATACTGTCATTCTTATAAATGAAATCAAAAGAAATAAGTAAGCTGCAAGTAATGGAAGTGTGGTTCTCTTGGGAAAGATAGAGAAATAATTGAAATTGGGTTCATCACAATCCCAAAGATAACAAGACAAACACTTTATGTGACATCTGGCAAAGCAAAAGAAAGTCACAATTAGTCAATAAACATGTATTAAGTGACTACTAAGAGCTAGCCACTATATAGTCAGTTTTGGGGATGCAAATCAAAAAAAAAAAGTCAGTCCCTCTTCCCAAGTGATTACAATTTAGTGAAGGAGGACGATATATAAAAGGAAAGTGAAAAAAAAAAACTTGTAAAAGGGTTGGTGGTGCTAGCAAAGGTATCTGACCAGGAAGTATGGTGGAAAAATTAGAGAAGTTCCAAAGTAACACAGTTAAGTGAGAAATGAGGAGATATTCTGAGCTGGGTTCCGTCCTTAAATGAAGATTTTGTAATTCATGACTCTACCCTTCATTCAGAAGGACAAAGGGTAATATTGAGTGGAGTTTCAAGGCTAAAAAGATCTTAGAGGATGATAAAGTTTTCCCAATAATAAACTTCCTAGGGCATAGTTGAAAAATTAGACAAGTCTTAAATACTTTGAGAAGCCAAAGGAGAAAAACCAGAGAAGTATCATGAAGATGCAGTTTATCTAGTAACATATCCTTGGTTAGGAGGAATCAATTGGCAATCCCAGTTAAAATATAGACATAAGAAAGGAAGGAAGGTAGTAAAAAATAAGTATTTATTATGACACTTTGATAAATATATATATATGTATATATATATATATATATGTACATTCGCATATACCTTTTTTCCTGTCTTTTCTTTAAATACATATATAATATATAATATATACATATTACAAATATGTTTTTGGGAAATGCAATTAAAGATTAAAAATTACAAAGGTCAAAGTTTAATTACTCATAAATCTCATATTTTACAAAATGATAATGTATAAAATGTATATAGGATCTTAAGGCTGGCAAAGAATTTCATATATGTTTATCTTTTAATATTTTCCTCAGAAAAAGAGTAAGAGAATATCCAGTGAATCAAGTTCTAAGCAACATCCCAAAAACAATTGAAATTTACTCTTTCTTAATAGAAAGAAAATGACTAATGGACATTATTGCCTGGTTATCTTGAGAGTTAAATGTCTTGCCCAAGGTGACACAACTAGTGCGTGTCCAGTACCTAAGGGCAGATTCTTACTCTGTGACCTAAAAGGCATGGTGGATAGATAAGTGGCCTTGAATTCAGGATCAGGAGAACTTCAGTTCAAATATGACCCTTACTATGCCCTTAGCTGTATGACCTGATTGCCTCTCATCCAGCACTACCTCCTTCTGACCATTGAACCCAGAAGGCTCTGGAGGAGAATGTAAGTCTGGTGACATTGCACAGCAGCCCCTCATTCAATTCCCATTCACATACTTGTTATGGTATCACCTCTCTGATGTCATGGTCTTCTTCAAAAATATAAGAGATGGAGATGATGGAAGACTAGGAGCAGTATTCAAAATACATTTACAAAATAGTTTTTTAAAAAAGCAAAGGCAAATACTTCTGTTAAAAATTTAGGATGAGGACCAACTAAACCATATAATCCCAACAGACTAATAGATGAAACTACAAGGATCATGAATAAGAATGAAAAAAGTAAAATAGATTTGTCATCATTACTATAATTGTCATAAATAACAGCCAACCCTCCATTCATAATTTGCTAGATGATAAAATCAAAAAGACATAGACGGCAAGGAAACCTGAATCAGACCAAATTCACACAAACAAAATATAAAGATAACAAATTTAGAAACCACTTAGAAACTACCTTTTCAAAATATCTGAAAGACAGACATATGCCAACAGTATAAGGAGAAATCACTGATGATATTATTAAACAAAGAAGTAATCTCAAGATTACTCATATACTTTCATTTCTTTCTCTTAAAATCACAGTCATGACAAATGCATATGAAATTCTCATAGACTATGAGAACACTCCCAACTACTCCTTCTTGTGGATTATTTTTAGTACTAATAGCATTAAATCCCGGAATGCTAATGAGTCATCTCAGTGAGGATTCAAAGAAATATCAAAAGAAACAACAACCCATGTGGGAAATACTAAAGGAATAAAGAACACCTATTCTCTACATTATAACACAAAATTAAATAGGCAGACACTGAGGTTGTCTATCATGAACTATATTGAAAAGACACTGAAACTGCTCAGTTACCTGAACTCAGTATTAAATAAGAGGAAGAGGGTAAGTTTCCAAGTTGGCAAGTGGGAAATTATACAGCAATTTCCATTGATTCCATGTTCTCCCTTAACAAAAACATCCACATTTTTAGCATCGATATCTTTTCAATGATGCTGTATAGCTGCAATTCAGAATTTATCATTTTCTCCAAGGACCCACAACTATCACACATTATTAGAGAAATACATAAAGAAGGTTAAATGATTACAGCATAATATCAGTGGTGTTCTTCCTACAAGAAATGACATAATGACTATCACTGAGGAAATATATGAATAGAAGTAGAGATTTTCTGTTCCTAGATAAGTTTTATTAAGTGAATATTATATATGAGACACTGAAAGTTGCAAGTGAGACAAAGATAGTGTGAAGAACAGTATCTGCCCACAAGGAACTTTTATTTTACTATGGGGATAGAACGTGTAAACAGATAAAGATATATGTGAATACTTAAGGTAAGAAATCTATGCTTTATGTGACTATGGGCCAGTCACTTAACTCTGAATATAACAGGAGATTGTCCTAAATGTGAGGCAATAATGTCCATTAGTCATTTTCTTTCTATTAAGATAGAGTAAATTTCAATTGTTTTGTAATGTTGCTTAGAACTTGATTCACTGGATATTCTCTTATTCTTTTCCTGAGGAAAGAATTTGAGAGATAAACATATGTGAAGTTCATTGCTAACCTTGACATGAACTGAAAATTGAAGGTAGCCAGAAGTTCTAAGGTATAGAGAAAGAGCAAAAATCATTCCAGGAATGCAAATCAACCCATATAATGGCATGGAGGTAGGTATTGGAACATAAAGGAAACTGGTTTGACTGAAATATAGACCATATGAATAAATGTGAATATTGTGAAGACTTTAAATGCCAAGTATAAGAGTTTGTATTAGAGAGTCATATAAGATTGCTTGGTAAGTAAAATGGCAAGTCATATGTGACATGGAGCCAAGTTGGTAGATCAAAAACAGGAATTCCCACAACTCTTCCCCAGAACACTCCAAATACTTTTAAATAATGATTCTAACCAAATTCTACAGTGACAAAACCCACAGAAAAAGTGAAAGAAATAATTTTACCCCAAGACAACTTGGAAGGTCTGCAGGAAAGGTCTGTTACACAGGGTTTAGAAAGGACCTATAATATGGCCTGGACTTCTCCAGAGAGAGCCAGCTCCAGATATCCAGGAATAGTCAACAGGGCAACTAAGTCCTTAATAGTGGTGGAAGTTTCCAGACTTCTCAGTCCAAGGATTTCCAAGGATAACTTGGAAGGTCAGCCACACCAAAGAGAGTAGAGCCTAGTCCAATGCAGGTCTCAGTTCAGGCCTGGCCCCAAGCAGCCTAGCAGCTGCTTCCAGAGACTCAGAGAGAGAAGTAAGGGAATAGTAAGGGAATTGGGGGAGTTTTCAGGATTATTTCTGTTTTCCTTGAAGCAGGACTCTGCTGCTTTGCTGTCCTTAGGTACAGATTGCAGTCTGGGGCCCCAGTCTCAAGAAAAGGAACTTTATTGATATAGTGGAGTAGGTACTCTTCTCACGGTTCCAGGGTAGATGGGACGGCTTATGGTCATCCACATAGCAGTCAAAGTCTTGGGGAGGGGGTCCCTGAAAACAGCTGCAAAAAACCCTCAAAAGCTTGGGGCAGTGAGTCCTCCACCCTGGAAGCAGAGCCATACCTTAACATAAAGTTAAAATCAAGTCATAGACTGTGGAAATGAGCAAACAATAGAAGAAAAACATTCCCATCATAGAACATTACTTTGATCCCATGAAGGATAAAAATACACATGCAGATAACAAAGTCAATGCTTCTGTATCCAAAGTGTCAAAGCAAAATATGAATTTGTCTCAAGCTATGAAAGAGCTTAATTTTTATTTGAAAATTAAGTAAGTGAGGTAGAAGAAAAATTGAGAAGAGAAATGAGAGTGATGGGAGCAGGGGGGCAGATCATGGAAACCAAGTCAATAGTTTGGTGGAGGAAATACAAAAATATACTGAAGAAAATAACATCAAAAACCAGTTTGAGTCACATGGAAAAAGCCGTCCAAAAGGTCAGTGAGTAGAAGAATGCCTTAAAAAAGTAAAATTGGTCCGAGAGAAAAGGAGATACAAAAGTTCTCTGAAAAAAATTCCTTAAAAAGTAGAATAGAACAAAGAGAAGCAGATGACTTTATGATAAATCAAGAAAAAATAAAACAAAACCAAAAGGATGGAAAAACTAGAAGAAAATGGGAAATATCTCACTGGAAAAACAATTGACCTGGAAAATAGATTCAGAAGAGCTAATTTAAAAATTATTGGATTACCTGAAAATCATGACCCCCAAAAAAGACCCTAGACTTCATTTTTCAAGAAATTCTCTAGAAAAATATCCCTGATATCTTAGAAGCAGAAGGTAAAATTGAAACTGAAAAATGGACCCATCCCCTCCTAAAAGTGAAACCAAAATGAAAACTCTTGGAAATATTATGACCAAATTCCAGAATACCCAAGTCAAGGAGAAAAGATTACAAGAGCTAAACTATACATACGCTTTCAAGGGAAAAGATGAAATGGGGGACTTTTAAAATTTCCTGATGAAATGACCAGAACACAACAGAACAGAAAGTTTGATCTTCATGTACAGGACTCAGTTGAAGCATGGAAAAGGTGGATAGGAAGGGAAAATTTTAAGGGAATTATTGATGTTGGACTTCTTTTATTTCTACATGGGAATATGATACTGATAATTCATATTAACCTCATTTATTAGGGCAACTAGAAGGAGTATATATAGAAAAGGCACAGGAGGGAGTTGAATTTGAAAGTAAAATGTATCAAAAAGATGGAATTAATGGGTGAGAAAGAAATTTACTAGGGAAAAGGTAAAGGAGAGGTAGAATTGGTTAAGTTATTTCACATAAAAAAGGCAAGAAAAAGCTTTGCTTTGGAGTGGAAGAAGGGAAAATGAGGGGGCAGTGAATAAGCCTTTACTCTTATCAGAAGTGGCTCAGAGAATAAATAACATTGGACACTCAATTGGGTATTGAAGTCTAACTTTCCTTCCCTAGAGGAAAATAGGAGAGAAAAAAGAGAGGAGAAAGGAGACAGGAGTGGGGGCACTGTAGGTGATAAAAGAAATGGAACATCATAGGAGAAGCTAGCCAGATCCAACCCACTTTTGAGGAGGGACAGGGTAAAAGGAGAGAAAGAATAGAGTAAATGGGAAGTGGGGTGGGATATAGGATAGAGGGAAATATAGCTAGTAATAGCAACTGTGGGGAAAAAATATTGAAGCAATTTCTCTGATGGACTTATGATAAAGAATGCTATCCATCCCAAAGGCAGAGCTGATGGTGTCTGAATATAGACTGAAGCATGCTTTTTTCCATCTATTTTCCTTGAGGTTTCTCTTTCTCAGTGTTTACCTTTACAACATGACTATTGTATTAATGTGTCTCATGGTTACACATTTTTAACCTATACCAAGTAACTTGTTTTCTCAGTGAAAGGAGTGGGGTGAGAGGAAGGGAGAGAATTTGAAACTCAAGCTTTTGGAAGTAAATGTTAAAGCTTGCTTTTGCATGTAGCTGGGATAAAACAAATTAAATATAATAAAATATAAAAAAGTAAAATGACATGATCAGATTTATGCTTTATAAAGATTTTGTCAGTAAGAGAAAGAGCCATTTCAGTTAGTTGATCAGTGAGGCTAAAAACCCTAATTGCAAAGGGCTGAAAAGTGAAGAGGAGAGAAAGCAGAGGCAACAAATGCAGAGACTTTTCTAAGAATCTAACTGTGAAGAGAAGATTACATCTAGCTTGAGGCAACAGAAAGGTTAAATGAAGGTTTCTTTGATGATGGAAGGGACTTGAGCAAGTTTACAGGCAGCAGGGAAAGAGCTTGTAGATAGAAACTGAATGGGAAGTGAGTGATAAAAACAGTAGGCTTTCAGAAGAGACAGGAAAGGATAAAATGAAGGACATAAGTAATGGGGTTTTCCTCAATGAATTGAAGTGTCACCTCCTCTTCAGATTGAAAAGAAAAGAACATATGGGAAATGATACTGAAACAAAAAAAGGGAGAAGAGGAAGTGCATAATGGATGTCCCCTATTTTCTCAGTAAAATAATAAATAGGAGAGTGAGGAATAACAGATGAAGAGTTAAACTGGTACCCACAGAATGTTAAAAAAAATTCAGAGGAAAGTTTCTTTTTCTGTTTATTTGATTTGATTTGGTTTTGATAATATTTTATTTTTCCAATTACATGCAAAGATAGTTCTCAGCATTCATTTTTATAAGATTTTGACTTCCAAATTTTCTCTTTCCCTCCCTCCTCAAGATAACAAATAATCTGATATAGATTATATATGAACAAGCATATTTTCACATTAGTCAAGTTGTGAAAGAAGAATCATATCAACAAGTTAAAACCATGAGGGGGAAAAATGACAATATTATGTTTCAATCTGCATTGAGATTTAATGTAGTGCTTTGGATGTGGATAACATTTTCCATCATGAGTTCTTTTAAATTACTGAGAAGCTAAGTTTATCTTAGTTGATCATTGCACAATGCTGCTATTACTGTCTACAATGTTCTTTTGGTTCTGTTAAGTTCACTCAGCATCAGTTCCAGGTTTTTCTGAAATCTGTCTAATCATTATGGTTTCTTATAGCACAATAATATCCCATCACATTCATATTCCAGAAGAAAGCTTCTAGCACATTGATGTATGATGCATGAGGAGATATGCAATGGCATGGACATTATTGACATAGAGTAGGAAAGGGGCAGCTAGGTAGCTTAGTGGATAGAAGACTGGCCCTGGAGTCAGGAGGACCTGAGTTCAAATGTGACCACAGGTCCTTAATAATTACCTAGCTGTGTGACCTTGGGCAAGTCAATTTACCCCATTACCTTGCCAAAAAAAAGGAATAGAAAGGAAGGAAAGAATGTAATAAGAAGCTGCATTTCTTTTTTTTATTTTTCTTATCAAAGATATTTGAGTTTTACAATTTTACCCCCAATCTTACTTCCCTCCCCCCACCCCCCCCCAAAGAAAGCAATCTGTCAGTCTTTACTTTATTTCCATGTTGTACATTGATCCAAATTGAGTGTGATAAGAGAGAAATCTTATCCTTAAGGAAGAGACAAAAAGTCTAAGAGATAAGAAGATCAGACAATAAGATATCTGTTTTTTCCTAAATTAAAGGGAATAGTCCTTGAACTTTGTTCAGACTCCACTGCTCTTTATCTGGATACAGATGGCTCTCTCCATTGCAGACAGCCCAAAATTGTCCCTGATTGTTGCACTGATGAATTGAACGAGTCCTTCAAAATTGAACATCACCCCCATGTTGCTGTTAGGGTATACAGTGTTTTTCTGGTCCTGCTCATCTTACTCTAAAAGCTGAATTTCTAATGAGAGTAATATCATTGATGAGATCATCCATCTATTAAAATATGTTCATAGAAACTGAACATTTTTGCAGGAAAATATTTAATTCTTGAAAGAAATTACACAAGTTCTAGAGTAATGTTTTGCGCTCAACCTTGTGTTCAAATGTTTATAAAATTTTGAATGTCTAATTAAAATTGTTGTTGTTTTTCCAATTTGAAATTTTCCCATGAAATTATTGATAGCCATGGATGTATTTGAAGATTAGAAGACATGGATTTAGAAGGACTAGGCTTGAAAAGGCATGAGGAAAAAGGGATGAAATTGAGGGAAATGATAAAGATATAAGGTGACTCAAGTCAAGGTAATAACAAAGCCTGATTTGTGATTGTTTTGATGGATAACACAGAGGAGATGAATTAGAGCTTTTATAAGAGTTAAAAATGATGAAAATAAAGTTAAAATTTATAAAGTAATGTAAGGTTTATAATTTTTTTAATTTTACATCATTTTATCCTCACAATAATAAAATGTAATAATGCCACTTGAATTGGCTTTGAGAGTCACATGTGGCCTATGGGCCATAGGTAGGACATATCTGTTTAACACTCCATGTTATATTTTTTATGTTAATCAGAACTGAAATTGAATATTTAACTACATGTTTTTAAATGATCCCATTTTCTTTCAATCAAATGACTATCACCCGAAGACTTAGGAAAATAGAGACAATTATTATCCTTAATTTATAGATAAGATGTCCTTTTTCCCCCTTAGTCTAATTCTTCTTTTACAACATGACAGATATGGAAATATGTTAAACACAATTCTACATGTGCAATTTTGACCAGATTGCTTGCCACCATGAGGAAGGGGAAGGGAAAGTTGGGTGATAGAAAAATGTAAAACTCATAAACTTTCAAATGAATGAAGCATGGAATTGGAAAAATTTAGTGAAAAAAATTCAATTAAAAAATAGAAAAGTAAACTGGTTTAAGAAGAGTTTAAAATGACTTGACCAGGAACACAAAGCTAGTGAATGTTTAAGGTCAGATGTGAACTGAAGTTTTCTGCTTTAAGAGACATTAACTTATCCATCGTACTAACGCATGTCTCCAAAAATATCCAAATAAACACAAGTAAAAGGTATAAGATAATATTACTAAATGGCTATTTAAGTCAATATGTGGTCCTTAGTGATCCTCATATATGGTTTTGTGTCTTCTTTTTAATCTGAATCTGAAACCATTAATCTATCTAATGTGTTTTAGCTCTTTTAGCTCCTGAACAAAAATTATCATGGACCACATAGTTAATATTTATGACACAATATAACCAGTATTAGCAATGAGTATAATAATAAAATGAATGGGCTTTGAGGGCCATATGCATTCCATAGACCATAGGTTGGACATATCTGATTAGAACTCCATGTTATTCCCCTTATGTTAATCAGAATTGGAATTGAGCATTTGACTATAATATGCTATAAATGACCCCATTTTCTTTTAATCAAATAGCTATCATCCAAAGACCTAAGGTGAAACAAAAATTAATCATGTAAAGAATTTTTTAAAAGATTACATAATTTCATAATCATAATATTTTTCTTATTCTCTGAATTCTAAGCCTAGTGAAAGTGGGAAAACAAGTCACAAATGAAAGTTTTGTTAAAAGCAAATCATTAAAACTGTAAAATTGTACACATTCTAATTGCTCAAAAATACAAATGAACTATATTCAGAAATAGAAGAAAACCTTTTCCCCAAATGTTTCATTGACCCTTTATGGTTCATATTAATAGACTTTTCCCCTTAATGTGTCATTGGCCCTTAATGGTTCTTATTAAGGCACCCCAATTGTGGCTGTAATACTGTGATTAATAACAATCTCACAATCTTTTTTTTAAAATAATCAAGAAATATAGGTCTTTATGAAAGATTTTCAATTAACTACATAAACTAATGCCAAAGCCAGAAGTGGAACTTAGGCCAAATCCTCTTTTTAAAACATTTTCTGGCAGAGATAGCTTGGCCAAAGCTTCTATATTGGGTTCCTGAATCATCCTCCTCCTCCCTCCCTCCCCCCCCTTATAAAAATGAATAGTACACTTTTCAAGATCCTTAAATCTCTGAAAATTTCATTTATTGAGTGGTGCAATGTTCAGGTATTAGTGAGAAGCTGTTTCAGATTATAAACTTTTCATCTTTTTTGGTGCTGAAATTATATCATTCTGAGTCAAATTTCCCCTAGAATGTGAACTTCTCTCTAGGAGTCAGTTACACACTCTAGAGAATTATTTTAACTTTCTTAACATCAGAATATTATAGAGCAATTGTGCTAATATCCTGATAGCCAAAAAATTATATATTGAGAGGATTTGGGTCTTTGCCTCATGACAATAATTAGAACACATAATTGTATAATGCCTCAATTTCAGAAGACCTACAATGACACACAAACATACACAAACACATACATACATACATACACATACACACATTATATATAGTATAGCTACATATGGGCAGCTAGGTTGGACAATAGATAGAGGGCCAGGAATAGAATCAAAAAGAAAATCATCTTTCTGAGTTCAAATCTAGCCTTAGACACTTACTAGTTGTAGAAGCCTAAATTTCATTTGCCTTAGTTTCCTCATCTATAAAGAGCGTTCTAGAAGGAAATAGCAAGAAAAACCCAAATGGGGTCACAAAGAATTGAACATGATGAAAAAAGATTGCACAATAAATATAGTATCTATTATAACTGTCTTCCATTGAAATCTCTCTTTTTTCAGTGTCTCATCACTGTGGTATAAAAGTTACCTCATTTTCTTATAGGATCTTCCAGAGGAGTAATGTAGGATCTATTTTTTTAGAATGATTTTCAGTAAAGATCCAATAATAGACAACATATTTCTTTTTGCCAAAGTATTAGACTTCCTCAGGAAAGAGATGAGGGCTAGAAATGCAGATTTGAGAGTCATACAAACACATATTATTGGATTATTGATTTAGAGAAAGAAATGACCTTTGATGTTATCAGATCACAAACTAATCATTTGATATACTTAGGCCCAGAGAGTTTAAGTTATAGGAATTTATAAGTTAAGCCTGAAAAGAGTATATAAAGAAAAAGAGATCCAGGGGCACACTCAGCTAGAATCAATGGAAAATGGATAAAAATTCAAACAAAGAAAGTTATAAGTAATAATCAAACAGCTCGATAAGAAAAGAGAAGAAGGTTATGAAAACCCAGAGCAGAAGGAATGTCAAATAGAGAGCAGGAATATTCATCAGTGTAAAATAACAGAAAGTTTAATAAGAACTGAAGTAAGGGGAGAGCCATCAGATTTGGTGATTAAGTTGTTTGGGGTAACCTTGGTAGGAGTCAGAGTTTCAAACAAGTGGCAAGGTAAAAAGAGATTATAATAAGGCTTGAGCAGGAAAGGAAACGAAACAGGTATGGATGGATTTTTCCAAGAGTCTGTTTGAGGAAAGAAAATAATAATATAGGAAAATAGCTTAAAAGTACTACAGAATCTGGTAATTCTTTTATAGGGTGGTAAAGCATTCCATTGACCCTGTGACTATTGTTATTGAAATGTAGTACTGGCAAGGTCATGGTCATACTTATTAACATGATGGCACAACAATCTTTTTTGTGTATTGCCTTTGAATGCAACCTTAATCTTCATCCCTTCAAGTATTATATATTCAGGAGATGAAAAGTTTATAAACAAACATAAGATTAGTCTAGGGAAGAGGCCATTTTAAACTCAAAGGCTCTCAAAGTGGGGAAGATAAAAGACAGTTCCTAAGAGGTTGAAGGAGTGAGTAGTGAGATAAGAGAAGCATTAACAATTATCAAGAAGTTGAGAACAGGAAAAATAGGATGGCAATTAGAAAATGTTTCAGGGTCAAGTGAAAGGGTTGGATTATTTTTTTCCTCTCTCTCTCTCTCTCTCTTTCTCTCTCTCTCTCTCTCTCTCTCTCTCTCTCTCTCTCTCTCTGTGTGTCTGTGCATGTGTGTATCTGTGTCTGTGTGTCTGTGTGTCTGTGTGTGTTTTTGTATTTGGGTTTGTGTGTGTTTCCCTTAGAAGTCACTCAGGAATTTCAAAAGGGCAAAGATAAGGATCTATTAGAAAGAGAAAAAGAAATTAAATAGTAGATAGAGGGAACAATTGCAGGACCAAGATCCTTTAAGATAACATGAAAGGGAACAGTCCAAAGCATTACTAAAATTTTAGGCTTAAAGATTGATATAGGGTAGAATAAAATAAAGGGAATAGCAGGAAGAATAGAGGTAAGAGTTCATATTGAATGGTCTCAGTTTCACACAAATAAGACATGAAGTTCGAAGTATCTGACAGCCAGTAAATGCTACTACATCAATGCTTTGTCATATCCAGCTCCATGAGCCCATTTGGGCTTTTCTTATCAAAGGTACTGGAGTAGTTTGTCATTACCTTTTCTAGCTCATTTAACAAGTGAAGAAACTGAGGCAAATAAAGTGACATGTCTAAGGTCACAGAGTTGATGTCAAATTTGAACTCAGTTCTTTCTGATACAAGACCTGGCATTGTATTCTGTATACTCCCTATCTGCCCATAAACATAGCATAAATGTTAGTTATTTTTATTCCTATGGAAGAGGATAATAGAAATATAAGTTTAGGTCTGGTTCTAATACAATATTCCATTTTATACTTGAGAAAACTGAAACTCAAAAAAAGAGTAAATTACTTGTTTGTTCATGATCAGTTTTAGAGATTGGAAACTGAACTGATTCAAAGACTAGAACTCCATTAACTATATCAAGATATTACTTTTTTTTCCCACTGCCACATATCCACAAAATATTGCATAGCTTCTTGTAGCCATAAAAAGGGAGTGGACTGATGTAAGAAAAAAATTGCTTCTACCTAAAATTTCAAGAAAAAATAAAGTTTCTTATGCTTTCAAATTAAAGAAATGAGTGATAAAGGCTTAGAAAAGTAAGGAAAGAGAAGTATAAAAAAATAAATTTTGCTACAAAATATGGGAAATTTCAAAAGAAGAAGAAAGGAGCAAAGGAATGGAGAAAAATTTGGCTAATCCAATATTTTAGATTTTATTTAAGACTAACTTTTCCATTCTGCTTATCTCTGATGCTATATTATTATGCCAAGAATAATTAGGATGCAAAGAAATTTTTTAAATACTTGAACTTCATTCATAAATGTAAAGTTTAAGCAAAATTTATAAACATAGCTACCAATCTATGAGTAAGAAATTAAATATACGATATATGATGATTCCCCTGAAATTTCATACTGGAATCATGACTATAAAATTTCCAAGTTTCATGAACCAAAAGCAATACTATATACCTGACTAAAATGTATAGTACTAAACACATCATAATTTTAATTTGTGTAATTCTGAAATGGAGAATTTCAACTTTCAGTAGTCAGGAAATTCCAAAGTTAAGTTCTTCCAACAGCACAGAGTTGGACATTTCTTAAAACAGAGTTTAGCAATGTATGTTTTTTTACACTCATCTCATGTTAACTATTGAAAATTTTGAAATAAGTCTGGGTTGGGACTCTTCTTCACCCTCCCTGAAAAAGTGTCTGATGAAGAGAAAAAAAAAACAAAACACCCCAATATCCTACTCAGGGATAGTCATTAATTGAAGATAGACATTTTCTCGCTATTTATTAGATGCATTTGGCAGCCAAACAAGGAAAGCTTGTTAACAGAGTTCTTGTTGTGAAGAGAATTAGTGATGGAAATCTAAGTATATGAGTAGGAGAATCATTACTCATATATAAATGTGGTTTCTGCCCCTTACTGTGCATGACAAAATAAAGATCTTCAGCACTGATCAATAAGGAAGAATTTAGCATTCAACTTCCATGTAACAGGCATTATGGCAGTCTCTGGAGATGCAAAGACAAAAGTGAAATAATTCTTGCCTTCTAGAAATGCAAAATCCAAGCATGGAAGTAAAAATGTACACCTCTTCAAATAAGATAACAAGAGAGAGGGAGAATATTAAATAGATACAAGAGTAGGAGGAGTATCAAGAAAAGTTTCAGATAAAAAGTTGCACTTGCTATAGAATCCTTGAAGGATGGAATACTTTGGATAGAGAACAAAAAAAGGATCAGTGTGGTCCTAGTTGTATATGTAATGGAGAGAAATAATGTGTGTGTAATAAAGTTGCTAAGGTAGGTTGGGGCCAAGTTGTGAAAGGTTTTAAATGCAAACTAGAGGAGTCTAAGATCCTAGATTTGCTAATAATTAAAAGACTGAAATAGTTTCCAAAGGCAGATCTAAAAGAGGTGGCCCCAAAAAAGGTCTTAAGAAAAGGTATTGGAATAAAATTCATAACTACCCAAAATAATTAGAGAAAATGACTTATTAGGATTTTTAAATTCTAGCACAGTCATTACAAATAGAACTTTGATATTTTATAGTTATGTCTCAAATATTTTTGGTTGCTTTGTCTTCAAAATCACATTTTTATCACTATATAGTGGTGAAGACTGAATCTTTGTTTAAAGAAACATTAACTTATAGAACTGATTTATCATATTCAAAATCTTGCATGAAAAATATGAGGCCTCCTGGCACAAGCTCTTTTGCTGTTAAGATAAGCACTTAACTGGTACTTAAGACATTTATTTTACAGGAGAAGCTAGGTTGCCCAATGGATAGAGCACCAAGATTTGTAATCGGAAAAACTCATCTTCAGAAGTTCAAATCTAGCCTCAGATATCCACTAGTTCTATGACTTAGAACAAGTAATTTAACCCCGTTTAGTTCAGTTTCCTCAACAGTAAAATGACCTGGAGAAGGAAACAGAAAACCACTCCAGTTATCTTTGACAAGAAAACCCCAATATGATGTCACATAGAGTCTGGACATGACTTAAGACAATTGTTAATATCATTTATTCTAGCAATTAACCCAAGTACTTCTCAAACATTTAAAAACTGGTGAAAATAACATGATGATTATTCTAATTTATTCATCTCATTCATTAAATGGCTACTACTGATCACAAATCTTGATTTATAGCTGTTCTTTCTATGCTATGGCTTTTTCCTGATGTTATTTCCTTCGTGCATACCTCAGTTTTCTCTTTCTCCTCACCCCCTTTGTTTTCACACTTCTGCTTTGCCAACAGTCATCAAGAATCCTTTGGACAAGAAAGCTTCCTCTAGAACCTAGTCCAAATCCACTCACTCTTGGGCCATTGGAGAGGTTGTATAAGATCATTTCAAATGCTAAACACCTCATTATTTCCATAATGTGCTTGGCTTTCAAGACTTTATAAGACCTGAGACATCAAGTCAGATCGCTTATGTGGGTCTCTTGCTTGGCAGTCATAGACTGTTAACACATCATTCAAGCAGTTACTTATGGGACTCCCACGTTACTAGGTCAAATTCTTTTTAGGCTGTCTGCATATGAGTAAAAGTAGTAAAATTAGAATATTAAAAAGCTCGTGGTTTTTAAAAATTGATTATACCATTCTCAGTTAACACTTAGGTCAGTCCTATACTTGAGGCAATAAATTAGGACACCCCTCCCTTTCTCCCCCATCCACCACTCAACACATAATACCTTCCTTCATTTAATACTTTTCTGGGGACATTACTTAGGTGTTTCTCATAAATTCTTTTTAAAAACTCCCTGTTCCCTGCAATCTATAGATAACAAGAGACTCTCTATCCTTAGCCATTCTTCCTTTAGAGAACTTTTAGAGATTCTTAGTTATAAGAATAAGTTCTTTGATGGAAAAAGACCGTATCTTAATGTACTTTCTTTCAACCACTCACAGAACCTAGTACAATGTTCTATATAGATGATAACAGTAATAATTCTTTGTATTTAAATGATATAAGGTCACAGAGTACTTAATTGTTAGAAATTCAAGTCTATTAGGTAACTTATTGTTATCCCTATTTTATAGGTGAAAAATTAAGACTGATAAAGTCACGTGAATTGCCTAGGGTTACACACATACACATGCCTGAGACAGTATTTGAATTCAGATTTTTCTGAGTCCAGTCTTCTAGTCACTTCACCATCTAACTACTATGCATATGGAACTGAATAATTAAGCAAAGAAAATACTTGCTGACACAACTGCAATTACCTAATACACCTGGGCCTGCATAAGCCATGCCAGCAATAAATCTAGCAATAAATCTAACACTCCTTTTGGTCAATTTTTAAGATAGCATGTGTGTTTTCAGTGGAAAATAAGGTGAATATAGATACAGAAGAAGCTCAAGTAAGGTATGTTCCATCTAATAAGATCTAATTTTATTCATTCTTATTTAATTAGATTCTAAGCTCTTTTATATCTGTATTGTTCAAGAACTTCCAGTGGGTTTTTTTTTTGGTGCCCTGTAAATTCAACACTCTTGGACAAAACCCTTATCATCCCATGAGCTTCTTTAACTTTCTCTCTACCCCCTTTAAATCTCTGTGTCTTCTCATCTTTTCCTTACTTCCAATCTCTAAGGATGATTTTTTTTTTTTTGCCACAGCTAACCTCTCTAACTTGTATCATTGATCCCACCCCCTTCTACTTCCTCTGGGTCCTGAATCTGCCAATCATTTATTCTTTCGATTTTTTCCTCTGTTGAGCCCTTCTTCTGTGCCTACAAACATGTTCAGATCTCCCATATTCCAAAACAATGGAAAACAAAAATCAAAATTCTACCTTTCTTGGATTATTACAGTCTTAAAAATATCACCTTAACTCTTCTCCCCTGCATTGTTAAACTTCTTTTTTTTTCTTTGCAAGGTAAATGGAGTTCAGTGACTTCCCTAAAACCACACAGCTAGGTAATTATTAAGTGTCTGAGGCTGGATTTGAACTTAGGTACTACTGACTCCAGGACCAGTGCTCTATCCACTGTGCCACTTAGCTGCCCCCATTGTTAAACTTCCAAAAAAAAAAAAATAATCTAAACTTTCTGACTCTACTTCCTTATAATTTATTCCTTAATTTCCTATAATCTGGTCTCAACACCAACCTACTAAAACTGCTTTCCAGAGTCACTATTGATCTTTTGTGCTAAATCTGACTCAATATCTTTCCCCCACTCCCAAAAATGTCTTTTTTTAAGGCATAATTTATGACAACGAATTACAAGATGTTAAACAGGAGGAGGAGGAAGAATAGTTTGCAGCATTAGAGAAGTCATTCCAGAGTTAGGGAGAAATAGACTTCAGTGATTGTTATGATTTTACTCATGCCATAGATTATAAATCACTTTCTCTTTTCACTGTCAATGTGGGGCCTATGTCAATGGTGAAACATTAGAAAGTATAGCCAAAACACAGTACCAGATTGCTCTAGAGAAGCAGTGTGGAACCCTAGAGATCCTGAGATTCTTTTAGGGGATGATTAAGGCTAATACTCTTTTCATAATAATGCCAAGTTATCTCAATTTCTAATGTGGTAACTATTAATACATACATAATATATATATATATATATATACACTATATACACACCCAAATAATATATATATATAATATATATATATATACACACACACACACCCAACCTTTAAAAATTCTTTGAAAATCTTTAATAATTTTAAGAGCTTCAAGTAATCCTGAGATCAAAATGTTTGAGAGCTAGAGAAAATATTTCTGTGGGTTCTACTTTTATCAAGTCATTCTAGAATTAATAATTTTGATTTATATGGAATTTTCACATTGGACAATCAATTCCATGATTTAACCTCCGGGTCTTTTTAATGGACAGGAGTAAAAAAGTTAGTATATACTGAGAAGGATTTAGAATTCATTTCAATAAAATAAGCATTTATTACACTCTCACAGGGTTTTAATTATCATTTTTTTAAAACTAATGGTCATAGGAGGAAAATACAAAGAATATATCATGCAAAGTCCTTGAATCACAGAGTTTTCAAGTCACTACACATATATAAATGACTGTAACAAAATAATATAGGCAAAGTACTATACTTCTTTTAATGGAATCTGAGTTCACAATAAAATTTGTGGTAATCATGTAATAGTCATCTTTTCTACAGTTTTTAGACCTCCAAAGTCCCCTTGTCACTGTCACACTAATGAGAGGGAAGCAGAACGGGGTCATGTAAAAACTGCTAGATATGAAATCAAGGGACCTGTGCTTAACTCCTGGCTCTAACTCAACCTTGGATAAGTTCCTTGACTTCATTGGCTCTCATTTTTATCTTCTTTAAAATAAATGCATTGAATTAGACAACTTTGACAAGTCCCTTCAATCTAACTCAATCAGTATTACTGATTCTCTAACCACAAGTCCTCTCTCCTATAATTTCACTTATTCTTAATAAATTCAATTATATTACACTTTATCCTGCATTCTAACTTGTGAAAATCTTTTTGAATGAATCAATTTTAAAAATATTAATTAAGTACTTATTAAGCACTATGCCAAGAGCATAAATAGAACAAATAGAAAGTATAGATAGAAAAGTACAGATAGAATATAAAAAGTACTTTTTCCTTTCCACTTCATATCCTACCATCATTTGGAACAACTTCAACATTCAAATTGAGGATAAGTCTAATACCCTGGTCTCAGATTTCTTCTACCATCTAATCTCTATTGACCTTCATTGCATTTTACTTTTTGACACATATTAGTATGAACATATCTTTGACCTAATCATCAGAGAGCACATGGGTCTGAGTCCTGGTTCTGTTAACCATTAAATATGTAATCTGTATACCTATGTAATACTGGATAAGTAATTTTCTAGCTCTAGCTACAAATAGTACAAACAGAAAAGGAAATATGTTCTATTCTCACTGAGTTCACACTCCTGACCATAAAAGATAAATGCATATTGGAGAGTGCAGCTGTAGGTAAGATGGAGAAGTTTTTGGGTGCTAATGGTAAAGCTTTTGATCAAAGGGATCCTTAGGATGTAAGTAGGGTATATATCCCCCAGGAGTATCACATTAACCTTGGGAAGAGGACAGATTGACTAAGAATCAAATAGAAAGAATTCCAGAATTCCTCTGGCAATAGTAGGGTTAGGAATTCAGTGCCTTGCCAAGATGGGGAAAAAGAAAACTACATAAAAGAAAGTTGAAGAAATGTTCTCTAAAGAGGAACATGGAAAACTTTAGTCCCTCTAGTTAGAATATTGACTGGTTGTCCTCAGATGGGATCTGGGTGACATAGAAAGGGACATAGAAAGATGGAGTCTGTAACAGATTATCAATTGGAGGAGGAAAAGAAGTAGGAAATATAATATTTTTAGCTTTATATTATCTGATAAATATAACTAGTTTAAAAAAGTTAAATAGTATAAGGTCAAAAATGAAGATCTTGGGTTCTAGAACAGAATAACCTACAAAATGATCTACTCTTTGAATCATATTAAATATACTGTCATCAAGCCCAACTCACTTTCCCTTGTCTACAAGGTTATCAAATACCTTGCCAAAAATTAATTATATTATGTATGTGACATTAAAGAATGATTGAGAGGTTTTTTAAGCAAATATATGAAGTAATCTAAATATGATATTTCTAAATCTTAATATGAGATAGTTTGCTCTTCAGGAAAGAAGAAAATTAATATTTAGGATATTTTTTATGGGGAACACAATCTATATCTCTAATTATATGTAAAATTATGGAGGATGGCCTCTACGGCCTCCTAAGACCCATTCCAACTTTAATTGCTTACACAATTACACTATAGATTTCTGAGAAGAAATTTTACATAGTTTTCACTCTTTTCAGACTTTTAAAGCTGGACACAAAGCTGAGATCTATAAATTACTAGTTCTCCAGGGTTCCTAAAAGGTAAACAACTTAAACAGGGATCCCACATGCTTAAGTTCCACTTATCTCTCACTTACTACCCTACATAGGTTAGCCCAATATGAGTCATTGTCTTGGTCCACTGGGTCATCATCTATTTTATGGCAAAGAACGTATTTTCAATTGAACCTATGTACAGCTTCCTTCAGAATCTAAAAGAGAACTGGCACTTCACTCAAATACAAAATGGATAATCAATGGATGTACCAATACTAGTAAGTAAAATTTGAATATAGATCATTGAGATACAAAAAGTACCTTTGAGAATATCTAATTAAATCCTCCCTTTTATAAACGAAAAGACTAAATCCCAGAATTGTAAAATTACTTTTCTACTGTTACATAGGTACATAGGTTACATAGGAATATTTACCAGACCCAAGACTCAAACCCATTTAGACTGTGATGATTAGGTCAATAGAAATTAGATATGAAAGAAATTTGAGGCCAGGGTATTAGATTTGTCGTCAGCTTTAATTCTGATGCTGCTGAAGATGTTAGCAGATATGGAATGGAGAAGGGGGGAAATGTGGGCTATGAGCTTAAATTATTGAGGAAGTTAAGTGTATAAAATATAACAGATAATGATGAGGAGGATTAGGAGATAGTAATACAGACTTCAGATGTTAAAAGGCAAAACAGAATCTGAAGTAGTGCTGAAATCCAAGAATACATTGGCCTTTTCTGTTTTCCTAGTTAACAAAAAAGAGAAGTTGCTGAATAGAGGTGATGAAACATTGACCTAGAAGTGACACTTGAGAGCAAAGAGTAGATGACATCTCTACTTCTGATTAATTGATCAGTAAGGGAGAAAGTTTAACCTTCATGGTGGTGGGGGTAGGGAGGAGGTGGCACAGGGAAGGGGCGATTCAAGGGAGATAGGTATAAATTCAGGAAACAGAATGGAAAGAGAACTCAGTGAATTTATCTAGAACAAAGACTCTTAACCAGCGGTCTATGAGCTGCTTTCTTTTTAAAATAATATTTTGATTACTGTATTTTAATATAATTGGATTCCTTTGTATATGCATTTTATTTTATGCATTTAAAGAAAGCACAATTCTGGGAAGAAGTAAATGGATTTACTAAGATTGTCAAAAGGCTCCATCTCTCTCTCTCTCTCTCTCTCTCTCTCTCTCTCACACACACACACACACACACACACACACACACACACACAGACACACAGACATACATCTCTATTCTATGAGGATTTGCTCATGTTAGAACAGTTTTTCAAATAAATTAGGAAATAGATAAAAAAGGAGATATTAGACATAAGAAATAAAATTGAACTATATAGAAATGAGAACATAGGAGCCAGCAAAGGGAGATACTTATGCCTAGATTATAAATTGTGACCAGCAGAGGTGAAGAAGCAGGAGGTAGGAGAAGTTGATTAGAGGAATATTATACATGCAATTTCTTTTTGTTAGAGGAATTTGGGGAGTTAACTATAGCTGTTCTTATAATATGGGGACTGAACTAGTCATTTAATTTGCGTGTAAAACTCATAAAACTCAAAGTATGGAACCCTCCCCCCACCCCCCCACATAAACAATCAGTCTTAGAGTTGCCCAGGAAACTGAGTTACCCGATTTCTCCAGAGTCCCTCATGCAGTAAGTGTTATATGCAAAAATGTAACGCAGGCCTCTCTGATTTAGGGTTAGTTGTCTATCTCTGAACTATGTAGCATCTTACTCTGGCTTTGAAGGATTAATGTAGATGGATATTTATATTCTAGTGAATTGATGGGCAATAGTGAAGGCCTTTGAAAAGTTTTCCTCGTGTATCTCAAAACTATTTTCCAAGAAATGTCACAAAAGCAAATTTTCATAATATGGAATATTATGAATGTAAGGGAATGAATATGATATTAACTATACCTTTAATGAGGTCTAGTAAGTGAAAGGGACAAGTTGTATAACAAAAAAAGGACATTCTTTAGTTTGATCGCAGAAGTCTGACTTCTATTCTTAGCTCTGCCACTGAACTGTCTCTATGACATTAGGTCAGTTCCTTCACCTCACTAGTGAAGGCCTGAGTTTTCTCATTTGTAAAAATAAAAATGTTTTGCTAGATTATTTCTAAAGTCCCTTCCAGTTTTACCACTCTATTCTGACACTTGGCTTGACCAGCCAGTTCCAAATTTCAGAAATGTTTCAGATAGCACCAGATTTTGATTGACCTCTATACCAAGTGGGCAGAAGTTTAGACAAAGTCCTATACAGACTTTGTTGGGGACCAGGAGAATCCTGGATATGAAATGCTATGGGTAATTCTAAATCAGTTAATTATCTTGCTAGGAAATGATCTCTCTCCTTCGATGACTCGGATTGTTTTATTTGCTCTCTTTCTTAGGCAATTTATCATTTTCTAATGTGTAATATATTTAAAGAGAGAAGTAGGCAATGTGGTGTACTGAATAGAGTTCTGGACTTAGAATTAAGAAAATCTGTGTTCAAATTCAGGCTTGTATGCTTACTGTGTGACCATGATTGAGTAAACTTCTCTAACCATCAGTTGACTCATCTGAAATAAATGCCTCACATGTATGTAAAGAACTCAATGTATTTGATAAATATCAGATTCATACTGAATACAAATAATAACAACAAAATACTTTCATAGGAGATAAAAAACACACAAAATGCAATAAAGGGACTTTATTTGTTATAAATTGATTGTTACTAGTTTTTAACTTTTAGATAATTTAGATCAGTAGCTTCAATAGGAAACAAAATGGGATGCTCCCTGGTAGTTGTAACATTGTTTGAAGAAAGATTACAACTGAGACAGATGTTAAAATTAAACTGTACTAAAAACTTTTCTCTTTAAAAAGTTTTTTTTTTTATTTTTGTCTTTGAAAAGTTATTTTTTGCTAGGGTAACTGACATGATCAGTACCATAATACTCTCATGGAATTAGAAGATACTACTGTGTTTTGTGTATATATATATATATATATATATATATATATATATATATATATATATGTGTGTGTGTGTGTGTGTGTGTGTGATGGATAGGTTGAAACAACAATTATAAGTCTGAAAATGCTGAAATTTGAATAAATTTTCCCTTTACTGAATTTTCAGATTGAAAACTGTACATAGATCTTAGGGACTCTCTACTAGTATTATTTAGTTATCTGACACCTTATGAGATTATAAGCTTCTTGGTATAAGCAGTTACGTAATGGATCTCTACCACTTAGGGCAATGTATTACACACGGAATATAAATATAAAAAATATAAAATATAAATATTGAATAAATATAAAAATGTGTTGAACTTTATCAGTAAATAAATCATGAAAGCAAATATAAAATGTCAGGATCAATGAGTATTATCAATAAATATTGTGATCCCTCAAGATATTATGGTTACCTGAAATTGCAGAACCAAAGAAATGGTTTGCAAAGCATTCAGAGGTTGTAGAATTATAAACTTTGCAAGCTTTATTTTTTGCTTATCCATTCAACTTAGTATTTTATCTAAACAAGGACCAGAAAGATTTCACTGCAGAAAATTTGTTATCTGACAACTTGACTTTATTTTAGGAGAGTTAATCAATTTTTGGTTTGTGGGGTTTTCATTATGGAGAAAAAAGTCATGAAGAGCTTGAGTTTCCTCTCAAACCCAATGTGTCCCTTTTATTAATAGGCCTCTGGTTTCCTTCATTATGAAATAGACCAAAGGCTTGTTATCTTCTTAATCTCCTAAGATTACTCATTTTTTTCAACTTAGAAACTTAGGAAATGAGATAGGAAAGGAAGTGTTTTTCAATTATCATTTCATTTGATCCTTATAACATTCATGAGAGTACTTTTATTAAACCAATTTTTCAATAGGAAAAACTAAGACAAAGATTCCATTACTTGTTCAAGAACACATAGCTAATAAGAGGGTAAGTTCAGACTTGAACTCACATCTTCCCTGAATCCAAGTCTAATGCTCTATTCACTGTCATCCGACTACCACCTAGCTTTTATAAATATGCACAATGAATACATGATTTTTCAAATACAGAATGACTTTCAACAATTTTAGACAAATGGTGAGTTTATCATTCTCTCAACCACATTTGAATCATTCAGGAAAGGAGATAAAAAGGAAGTACTTTTGGAATGTAGGGTCAAATAGTGGGTACACCCAAAATATATTACCTTGGGACTCTGAGTTAGCTCTCACAATATTTGATATACTTCAGTTACAAGAAAAGGCTTTAACATACATATTGTTAATCTTGGATGGCTGACAGCAGTAGGAATTGTTTTCTGCCATACAAAAAAAATGCATCAGGTACTGACCTGACCTAGTCATTTATTATGTTGTGATGGATATAAACAGGAAGACATGTCTTGAAAATAAAACAAAAGACAAATAATTCTACAGCATAATGTACTAGAAAAAATACTAAAATTAGAGTTGAAAGAAATCTGTTTAAGTGTCTGTCCTCCTAGTTATTAATTGAATTATCTTGGGCAAAGGTGATTCCATTTCTGATATGCCAGATGCAGGCAATAATAGCTAACTTTGCCTATCTCAGAAGATTGCTGTGAGGATTTGATAAGTTGATTTAAATGCAAGCTCATATGAAATTACAAATTGCCAATAAATGTATGGTATGATTTATTTTATATAAACATTATTTAATAAATAATTTTATTCTATTAAATTATTGAATCAAGATATTTTAGAATTGAGTTAAAGGTTAAA
This sequence comes from Macrotis lagotis, assembly GCF_037893015.1. Lineage (NCBI taxonomy): Eukaryota > Metazoa > Chordata > Mammalia > Peramelemorphia > Peramelidae > Macrotis > Macrotis lagotis. The sequence continues at coordinate 464,326,285 of NC_133658.1, forward strand.
TGATTTGTCCAAGATTGTGCAGCTACTTGACAGCAAATCCAGGACTGAATTTCGTCTCCTAAATCTCATTCTGTTGATTTTTTTCTTTTAGTATATCATGAATACTGTAAAGAAATATGGTCTTTGTGAAAGAAAATTACTTCATTTTGACAAAAGAAAAAATATGTAAATAAAAATAAACTGAATCTTCAGAGAGAAAAATGCCTAGTACATGCCAGAGGCATAATAAATATTTGTTCAACTGAATTGTGTGAAAATTCTCCTTGTTGTAGTATTTTTCTATTTGGAAAATATGATTCTACTTCAAGTATGAGCTGTAGAATGAAATTTTGTCAAAGTCATATTTTACAACCAAATTTCTGCAGCAAAATCTCCAACATGTCCTAAAAGAAAACCTATTGTAAAAAGACATGGTATTTATTGAAAAAGAAAACAGGAAGGCAATAATATTGTTGGATTTAGTAATCTTGGTTAGGACCAGGGTTGCTTGCAGTTAAGTTGAAAATTATTAATTGGTACACTGTGGGAATGTGACATACAGGAAATGAGAATTCATGGCAGTTGATTATAAATCAACAGAACTCTTGCATTCTGACAGCATTACTAACGTCCAAATAGGGATATATTCCTTTTATGTTGTTTTCTAGTTTTAAATTTTTGCATTTATTACCTTTCAATATCCTGAAATTTGCAAGAACAAAATGCATACATGTAAATACACATTTGCAGAAATGTATGTATCATATAAATGCATGTATACATGAATGTATCCATGTTTCTTAGAAACTGAACAACTCTGTATTGTACTCTGAAACATGACCAAAATGCAGACTAATGAAAATAGTACAGTTACCTTGTCCTCTTAAGGTTGAAAAACCTTTTATGATGTAATATTTGCTGTAATTTTGTCATCTTCCATATGTAAAGGAATTACTTTTACTATAACTAAGCACTGCATTTACTCTTAATCCAATCAGAATAATCATATTTTTCATAACCAGAAGAAATTCACTTTTCATTTTTTCATGACAATCTTCAAACATCTCAAACAGTGATATCTGAAAATATACCTATACCTAAAAGTTTTAGGAAATATGGAGGATTTTGAATCACAGAATCCCTGAGGCATAGAACTTTAGATGATGAAGGAAATTTTAGGAATCACGAATTTCAATCCTTTCATTATACAGCTAGCCATATGACACATTTACTTACTTAATGTTTACACATTCCACAATAACTAAATTAAATAAATATCCCTAATGGAAATAATAAGAGATATTTCTACAACCTAGGGTGAAAATAATTAGACTCAGGTCCCCATCTTAGGGGTCAGTGACCCAAAACAAGAACTCTACTTTACCACAAGTTCAGAGCCAGGAGTGTGGGGCCTACAGTGAATGTCACAGAAGTGAAAATAAGCAATGAAATAGAGAAGGGTGAATTGCTTCTAAAACAATTTGTAGCATTGAATCTATCACAAATATTTTAAATATTAATTTTAAATGGTTTTAGAAGAGACAGAAAAATCATGGAAACCATTGCCTAAAGATATTTTTAATATAACAGAAATTAATAACTTCATATTTCTAATAACATCAACAACATTATTGAAGAGTTTTCAGAGGACCAAAATTGATATATTTATATCTTAGTAAATCAAAAATAGCATATAATTTTCAGTTTGTAACATTGAATAATAAGAGCTAGCATTTATATAGTACATTAAAGTTTGCAAAGTTTACAATATTATCTTATTCTAGTCTCAAAACAACCCAAGAAGCAGGTCCTATTTTTATACTTGTTTTATGAATGAAGAAACTGAGGTCAGAAGTGACCATGGTCACTAGCTAGTGAGGATTTAAAAAAAGATTGGAACTCAATTTTTCCTGGTCTTAAGTTCTGTGCTTCATTCACTGTATCACTGAGGTGACTCATAAAGAAGATAATTTGGGAATCTGATTTTGTTTTTTTTGTTTTTCAACTTCATTTTTCAGAAATTGAATTTTAATGACTAAGGAAAAAGGCAAGGAACTTACTTAGTCTTTTTCTATAAGTCATTTCCCCATATCCTCTGACAGACCTAGCATACAATTATATGAGAAGAGGAATTAGTTCTTAACTCATTTTTATACAAACCAAAATGAGTATTGTATCTGAGAACAAGACATATCTCTATCTCTGATGAAAGAAAAAAACAAAACAAAACAAAACCTCACTATGTTTTATGGATGCTTATTTTGAATAGTTTATTCCACACCACAATTTAAAAAAAAAAAGACTTTTCATTTCTTCAGATGAGCTATTCAATTTCTTTGAAACTACATAAACAGAGATGTCACTAGCTACATAAACTAGATGTCACTAGAATAGATCTATAACTCTTCATTTTGTTGAAAAAGGAAATGATTGATCTCCTGAGTTCTCTAAGGAGGAAATGACTTCCCACCTTAAGGCTTTTCATTTAAAACTCTTTTAGGTGTTTAAAACCATTTCGACATAATGGTGGTAATACAAGAAGTAATAAAACGCCATTTGTTCCAATCTGTAAAAGTTCTACTTAACTGGTTGAAGAAGGCTTTTTAGCTTCCCAAGGGGTAAGGATAGAGGACAGGAACTTTCAATTTTGGACCAAAGCCTACATTTGAGCATTCATATGGCAAATGCTTGAATCACAGAGATGTTCAGTTTTCTTGATGCTACTTTAGCAGAGATCAATTTATTCTTAAATTATCTGTTGAACTCCCAAAATGTATAAGGAATATTTCTGGCGCTTCAGTGGAATGCAAAGAAGCATAAGATCATAAATTTCATGTAGGCAATGGTCTTCATAGCCTTTTCCCATTTGGAGCTAATGATTTAGTTAGTCCAGAGAATGCATGGGCTTGTGAAAAGATAACCACTTTCATTGACTCTTTAGATGTTTAAAAGACAAAGTACAAACTCCTTATTCTGTAATTTGTTCTCTAGAATCTGACTTCATATTACTTTTCCAAGCTTTGTATTTTTTTGCACATTTTTCTTCCTTATGTACACTCTTATTTCATCTAAGCCAGAATATTGTAATCTATTCCTTGATTTCATGTAATCATCTAGGCAAAAATCTCTATGATTGGGATCAATTCTCTATTTAATTTTTCTTTCTCCAAGTACCTTCCATTTAATGCTAGCGGTAGCATTTGAACCTTGGCCTTCTAAATTCAATAGTGATTGTTTCAATCATGCCATAAGAAATATGTTGATTTTTGTGTGGCTGTTCATAAGGAGGACAAAGAAGCACATCTATAACTCTAATTCTCCATCCTAGGATCTACCACATTCATTATCTCCCTTAGATCCCACTTTCTAAAGAACATTTCTGTTTTTTCTTGTACTTTGCGTTGAACCTTCTGGTTCTGCTATTACCTGGGAATATTTGACTATCTTTTCACTCAAGCTGATTGCTTATTTGTTACATAATTAAATGAACTTCAAAGTCTTTTTCTATTTTCTATAACTTTCTTGTTGAATTGTTTTTCAGTCATATCTGACTTTCATTGATTCATTTGGAATTTTCTTGGTAAAGATATTGTTGTAACTTGCCATTGCCTTCTCCAGCTCACTTAACAGATGAGGAAACCGAGACAAAGTGACTTGCCCAGGATCATATGATGATGTTTGTCCTTCATTATTGAAGAAAACCAAGACATCAGGAAGGTGATACCATGGCAAGCACATGAATTGGATTTGAGGGAGGGGCTGATATGCTAAGTCATCAGCCTCACTTTCTTCTCCAGGGTCATCTGGATCCAGTGTCCAGTTATGAATCAGGACAATTGGAGATGGCCTTGCATGTGAGGCAATCAGGGTTAAGTGACATGCCCAAGGTCACACAGCTAGCAAATGTCAAGTGTCTGAGGTGGGATTCAAACTCCTGTCCCCCTGACTCAAAGGCCATGCTCTATCCATTGTGTCACCTAAACTCCTTCTAGGGTTACATAGGTAATAAAAGTCTGAATCTGGATTTGATCTCAGATTCTCCTGACTCTTAAGACAAGCTCTCTAGCCACCGAACTTCCCAATTGTCCTAATTGCCCTATACCTCTAACTTATCCTTAAATGTTGTCTCACTTTTGTTGTTATTGTTTTTATAAATGTTGTGTTGCCTCATTCTGAAATATTTCAATTTCTTTATTTCTAAAAAGGAAATAAAACACTATCATTACCTTCTTCTCAGAGTTGATTTAAGTTCAAGCTTTTGGAAATCTTAAAATGTTACATAGATTTGAATTATAATTTTTATTTTGTTTTGGTTTGATCAAGATTGGTCCATGAGGCCATCAATGTGTGTATCATGAATGCTTGATGTGTAATCTCCCTCAACCCACTTAGATCAACATATCTCAGATATATAGAAAACAAAAAGTTAATCTTAAATCCATAATTGGATCTTAATGGTTTTAGAATGTTGTTTGGGGAACTAAGAGATTGAATGACAAGCCATGGTTAGACAGATAATAGACATCACAGGAAGCAAGACTTCATTTCAAGTCTTTTTTCAATCCAAGACAGATCCTATCCTTCATGATTATTCTACCTCTGTAGCTTCAGTTATCTTTGTCAATTCATTCAAGATAAGATAAGAGTAGTCACCCTCATATAAGTTTAAAGCAACTTAATTTTGTGCAGATGGCAATTGGACTTTCAAAATATTTTCATTCCAATCAATCAACAAGCATTTATTAATCCAATATGGATGGCAATCAAAGAAAAACAAATTAATCCCAGATATAGTCACCTTTAGAACCAAACAAGTTTTGAATATCTCTATGAGGCATTTTCACAATTGTGAAAAATGTGTAAGATTCAAAAAATCTTAGAAATTGCATTCATAACATCCTCTAGGAAATCTGACTTTGCATGAAAACTGTTAAGCAAAGTAAATACAGCCCTACCAATCCTTAGGCTAACAATGGATCTCTGGTGACAGGTCTTCCCATACTTGAGGTCAGGTTTGGTGCATGAATGATCCCAGGGTCACAAGGGCATGAGAACTCAAAAAGCAGCAAGGTAAAACCTCAAATTCAATGTCTGTACATCTTAGAGTTTTCATGAGCTGAAATGGTTTTGGATCACCAGGTCATGGGAATTGAGAAGAATAACAATAGTGCAAAACTGTTTCTTTAGGATAGTAGCTAAAATTGAATAGAAAGGTAATCTTAAGACTTCCAAATTCTCCAACACTCAATCAAGCAGTTTAAATAGAAAGATGTTAATTATATTATTATATTCATTAATTATATTCATCTAGTGCTTAGAAAGCACAAGTAATGTTTGCAAAGTGGGAGGAACTCAAAAGACAATACTATTGCATTTCATTTGTTGTTCAATCATTTTTTAGTTGTATCTGACTTTGTGATACCATTTGGGGTTTTTGTGGTGAGGATACTGGAATCATTTGACTTTTTCCTTTCCAGATCATTTAATAGAGGAGGAAACCGAGGTAAACTTGGTTAAATAACTTGCCCAGGCTCACACAACCATTAAGTGCCTGAGATCAAATTTTAACTCAGAGAAATCAGACTTCCTGACTCCAAACCCAAAACTTCGTCCACTGTGCTGTATAGCTGCCCTAATGCATTGAAATTAATAAACTGGTCTTCCTTCCTCTATTCACTCTCCTCCAATCCATTTTCTCTACACAACCCCCAAAGTGATTTTTCCAAAAGCTCAGATTTGTCCATGCTGCTTCTTTATTTAATTAACTATAATGATCTCTAGGATCAAATCTGATTCCTCTGGCATTTAAAATCTTCACAACCTAGCTCCAACTACCTTTCCAGACTGATTTTACATTATTCCCTCTCATGAATTTGGCCAAAATGGTCTTCTTTCTTACTCATAACACTCTTTCCTATCGATGTGTCTTCCCACTGGCTAATCCCCATTCCTGGAATTTATTCCTTCCTCTCCTCTGCCCTAGTAATCCCTGCTATCCTTCAAAGCTTAGGTCAATACTATCTACTACATGAGATCTGATCATCCCAATTGATTCCCTTCCACCTTCAAAAAACCTTGTACTTATTTTTATATACTTTGTACATACATATGAATATGTGCATATATGTTGTACATTTGTTTACACAAATATATATTACATATTTTATTCAATAAGATGTGAGCTCCTTGATTAAATCATTTTGACTATTATAAATACCCAAATTAAATTCTCTGCACCCAGAGAAATAACTGATAAATAGATGTTTGTATAGAGTGATTTTACACATAAACATGTTTATACATATTTATGTAAATATATAATATATGTATATATATATAGTTACATATATATAAAATTTTGTGTCTAATGGTAGCCATGATGAGTAGGATGAAAGAAAAAATGGGGGGCAAAGAAATTTAAATGACAACTTTATTATATATTTCAATAGAATCAATCATTTTTTTAAATTATACTTTGTAATGGGAATACTTGTCTCATCCCATAAATTAAATATAAATATAATATGTAATACAATAAATGTTATATATTACATATTATAATAACATAAATGTAATATGAATATATAAAATACTTTTTTTAAGGAATGTAAACTCCATAAGGATGAAGATGGTTTCTCTTCTTTCCTTCTTGTCTTTGTAATCCCAGTATTTGGTATAGAGAGGGAACTTAAATGCTTATTGATTGGTTTGTTAGGCTATAAGTTCCACAAGATAAATCACATTTATTATTTTTTTGTATATTTTCTTTTATACACACAAATTCAAGTTATATCAAACTATTTCTCTTTCCCCAAGCATATTTTCACTTCTTTTTTTTATCATGCCTTTGATTTTTCTGAAAAGACTTCATTCTACAGTCAAAATGCTTAATCCCCACCATCTCTCAAAGACCCAGGTCTTCCACAAAACTTTTCCTCATCACACTATTCCTCAGAAGTAATTATTTTTCTCAGATGTCCTTTTGTCTATACATCACACAAACTTTCAAACAATATCTCATATTATGCTTATTTAAAGATATTTCTCATGACACAAATTAGATTGTAAGGCCCCTTAAGTGTAGGGAGCCATGTTTTTGCAAATCTCTATCTAGTCCTGTGCCTTGCACATAAAAGACAATAAATGTATGCATTTTAAATTTAATTAAAACAATCCCCAAAATTATCAAGCATTTAATAATTTAATAAATACTCAATAAGGAAAATAAAGTGTTAATGAATTAGAATATGGACTCAGAGTCCTACTGGAAAGGAAATATTCTGAAATTTTCCAGTTCAAATGCATTGATAAATTCAGGAGCTTTTATTATATACATTTATTTTTTTTCTCCAAGCTGACATTTTCTTCATGTAGTTTCTAGATCAAATTCAATTAAGTGTTGACAAAGTGTAACTTTCAAAGAGCTGTTTCAAGGTTTACAGAAGAGGTTAATGCATTCTTTAGACTATATTATGGGGACAGCAAGTTGGTGCAATGAATAGAGTACTACCCTGGAGTCAGGAGTACCTGAGTTCAAATGCAGCCTCAGACACTTAATAATAACCTAGCTGTGTGGCCTTGGGCAAGCCACTCAACCCCATTGCCTTGCAAAAACCTAAAAAAAGAGAGAGAGGATAAAGTACATTATAAACAATTCAATTCAACAAATATTTATTTGTTCTCATTGTGCACAAGTCATCTATATGGTCCAGTGAATAGAGAACTGGATCTGAAATCAGGAAGACTTGGATTTAAATCTGGTCTCAGATATATACCATCTGTTTGAACCTGGATAAGTATCTTAATCTTATCTATTTCAGTTTCATTTATAACATAAACTATAGAAGCAAATTAGTATCAATACCAAGAAAACTCAATGGGATCATGAAGAGTCAAACACAACTAAGTAGCAACAAATTATGTTCAAGGCTGTAAACCAATTGCTTGGGATATAAAGACAAAAAATGTAAAAGTCATTAATTTAAGAAACTTATGAAACTTGGAATGATCTATAATATGTTGACATAAAAATAAATATAAAATATGAAAATGATAAATAGTATAAGATTATTTTGCAAATTCCTTGAGGACAAGGGTTTTTTGACACTTTTTGTATCCTCAGAATTTAGCAAATAATCTCTAAATAATGAAATGATGATTTAGATCTGGGAGTTGATGTCATGACAAGCACATGAATTGGATTGGAGTGAGGGGTGTTGTGTGAGGGCACCAGTCTCACTTTCTCTTCTAGAATCATCTGGGTCCTATAGCCAGATATGAATCAGGACAACTGGAGATGCAAAGCAATCTGTGTTACATGACTTGTCCAACGTCACACAGTATTTAATGTCTGAGGCCAGATTCAAACTCCTATCTTCCTGTATTTCTCCTGGCTCCAAGGTCAGTGCCCCTTCTACTTCAACACCCTTTTATCCTCAGGCATTGTATAAATGTTTATTGAATGACAGAGTGTTATTGGTTCTACACTCTACACTCTAGAAATAAAATATTATATATATAAAATATTATAAATGTAAACTTTAAAATAGAGAATTTTAAAAGTAAATAATATTAAAAATATAGTACTTGAGAAGCAGGGTGGAGCCAAGATGGCAACAAGAGCAGATTGTGTCTTAGGCTCTCTCTCATAAATCTTCAAAACTAAGGACTTTAACTAAATTTTCGAGAGACAGAACCCACACAGGGACCCAGTGAGGCAGTTCTCCTAATCAAGGTAACCTGGAAAAGAGCAGAAAGGCTCTGTTCCCCAGGGCTGGAGGGGTGGCCCGCCAGAGGGGTTGCCTGCCAGAGCAAGAGAACTTCAGCCTCCCGGAGGGAGCCCCAGGGTTCTGGGAGCCAGGGCTCACAGCAGCGGGGGAGTCTCCTGAGCTACACCCTGGGGAGCACCAGGCACAAAGTGGGGGGAACTGGGGGGGGGCCTCTGCCAGAGAGAGCACATGAAGCCCAGCCCTCAGGGAAGACAGCAAGCAACTGGGTCTTTCCACAGCCCAGATCCAGGAAACAGAAACAGACAGAGCCAGTAAACAATAGCCCCCAGGGCATGAGCCCATTGAACCTAGGGAGGGAATTGAAGAGAGAGAGAGACTGCTGAGCAATGTGCTCTGTCCCTGGAAAAGTATGCTGGGGTTCTGACAACATTTATATCCTGATCGCAGTCTAGCCCCCCCAATAGAACAGCAGGAGCCCCTCCACCTCAGCCCTGTGACAGAGGGGGGCACTTATGGTCATTCACAGACAAGGAGGGAGGACAGAGCCTCTCACACTGAGATCCTTGTGGGAGTGTCCCAAAAGCTCAGGAAGCACCCCCAAAACAGGCTTAGGCTGGGAAAATGTACAAGCAGAGAACAAAGAGGAACACCATTGAGAAATATTTTGCCTATGAGCCCAAGAAGGATCAAAACACTCAGTCTGGAGATGAGGAAGCGCAAGCTCCTGTATCTAAAGACTCCAAGATAAAACAGAAATTGGGCTCAGGCTATGACAGAGCTCAAAAAGGACTTTGAAAATCAAATGAGGGAGATAGAAGAAAAACTGTGGAAAAGAAATGAGAGAGATGCAGGAAAAACATGAAAATGAAGTCAGTAGGCTAGTCAAGGAAATAGTGCTGAAGAAAATAGCATGATAAAAACCAGCTTAGGTCAAATGGATAAAACAGTTCAAAAAGTTATTGAGAAGAAGAATGCTTTAAAAAAGTAGAATTGACCAGATGGAAAAAGAAATAAGAAAGCTCTCTGAGGAAAACAAATCATTCAGACAAAGAATAGAACTCAGGCAGACTGATGAATTTATGAGAAATCAGGACTCAATACTTCAAAACCAAAAGAATGAAAAATTAGAAGAAAATGTGGAACATTTCATTGAAAAAACAACTGATATGAAAAACAGATTTAGGAAAGATAATCTAAAAATTATTGGAATGCATAAAAGTCATGATCAGGAAAAGAGCCTTGACATCATTTTCAAAGAATTACTACAGGAAAATTGAGCTGATATCCTAGAAGCAGAGGGCAAAATAGAAATGGAGAAAATCCACCGATCTCCCCAAGAAAGAGATCCCAAAAAACCAACCCCCAGTAATATTATAGCCAAGTTACAGAACTCCCAAGGCAAAGAGAAAATATCACAAGTAGCCAGAAGCACAAAATTCAAATACTGTGAAGTTGCAATCAGGATCTCACAGGACTTAGCAGCAACTACATTAAAAGCTCATAGGGCTTGGAATATAATATACTGGAAGGCAAAAGAGCTTAGAATGCAACCAAGAATCAACTACCCAGAAAAACTGAATGTCCTCTTCCAGGAAAAAGATGGACTTTCAATGAACAAGGGGAATTTCAAATGTTCCTGTTGGAATGGACAGAGCTGAAAAGAATACAGGATTCAGGTGAAGCATAGAGAGTGGAGGAGAAGGGGAAAATATAAGGGACTTAATGATGATGAACTGCATGTATTCCTTTATAGAAAAATTACACTGATAATACTCATATGAACCTTCTCAATTAACAGAGCAGGTAGAAGGAACTTCTATAGATGAAGCACAGGAGAAAACTGAATTTGAAGATATATTGTGGTGTAAAAATGGACTCAATAGATAAAGGGAAATGTAACGGGAGAAAGAAAAAGGAGAGGAGGAATAGGCTAAGATATTTCATATAATAAGATTTTTCTTTATTACAATGAGCTATTGCAATGATATTAAAGGGGGGAAGGCAAGCGAGAATGAGGGAATCTTCACTCTCATCAGAGGCTAGGAGAGGAAACAGCATATATACTCAATGGGGTATAGACATGTGCAGTAAGAAGGAGAGAAGTGGGACAAGGGTAAGGGGTGGGGACGTGAATGATGGAGGAGAGGATGGACCATGGAGTGGGGGAGTGGTCAGATATAACACATTTTCTTTTCTACTTCTTGCAAGGGGTTGAGATTGGATGGCCTGTTGGGGACCATAGGGCCAGGTGGATGCTGGGCCTAAGGGGTGGTATGGGGTCTTAGGGCCTCTTGGCCCCAGAGCCAGGGATCTCTCTGTTGCACCACTCAGCTTTTCTACAGCAGAGTCAAAGTGAAAGGAGAGAGAAAATATAGTACATGGTAGTGGAAAAATATGAGAGGAGGGAGTTGCGATCAGCAATGGCAACAGTGGAAAAATATGGAGGTAACTTTTGTGATTGACTTATCATAAAGAATGTGATCCACCCACGACAGAGTTGATGGTGTTGGAACACAGACTGAAGCACAAAAAATATGTAGTACTTGAGCTAAGCATTGAAAGAGGTTAGAGATTCTGTGAAGAGGTAAGGAGGGCAAGACATTACCAAACAGTACAGTTTAGAATGCAGCACAAAGGGGAATAATGTGAAATAAAACAGGAATGGTCAATTGGATCCAGTCTGTGGAGGCTTTGAAATACTATATGAAGGAGATTTTTTTCTTAACAAGAACAGTAGTTCTTAACAACAAAAACCTTTTTTTCAATAATATGTGCTAATGATTCAGAAACATGTGGATTTCATCTCTGTCTAAACAAACATGAGTTTAAGGGAGAAACAAAAGGGAGAAAAAGGAGTTTATGAGAAAATAGTTTCAAATTTTGCCAAAATAATCTGAACTAATTTACCAAATTCCAGACAATCTGATACACCCACTCCTAATCACTAAAAAGGGATAGGAAAAGAATATTACATTATTATTGTTCTAATACTTAGACTATTAAATACAACACGAGAAAATATAAAGATAAATAAACCAGAGTGTTTAAGTTAATCTTTTTTTCATTCTTTTGTTTATTTTTTTTGCAAATCCTTTAAATCAATACTATACTGGCACAGAAACAACTCAGAATCCTAGTGGGAAATTTTATTATTTTTCTTTTTTTTTAACTTCCCCAAAAGCAAGTCACATAATTTTCTTTTATTTCCAATATTCAGACCACCACACAAGTTTGAATTAATTATCCAGATGTCCAACAAGGGAAAAGAGAACTGATGACTCAATTTATTTACAGGAAAATATTATCTAATTTAACCCAGTGGCTATACAGGCTGAGAATACTGGAGCTCACAGTCATCTCTAATTCTTATGCTTTACCTGTTCTTTCAATTTGCCTTGAGTTCATTGCTCTGGAATTGCCTTATATATACTCAAAAGGGAAGCTAGGTTCCCTGAGTTTCAGTTCTACCTCCATCCCATGAATTTTGTTTGGGGCTCTAGTCTAAACACTATTAGCAAATGGGGAGGAAAGGAAAGTATTCACAAGATACCCCCAATTTTTATTTTTCAATCATTCAGTCATGACTTCATAGACCATAGCACTCTAATTCAGTCTATTCTCCCAATCTCTCAAAATCTGTCCAAGTTCTTGCTTGTTGTTTCTCTGATACTATTTATCTGTCTTATCCTCTGCTATTCCTTTTCCCTTTTGCCTTCAAGATTTTCCAACATCATGGTCTTTTGCAATGAATCCAAACCTTTAATTATAGAAACAAAGTATTTTAAGTTTCAGCTTCAGCATTTGACTTTCTAGTGAATAGCCTTAATGAATTTTTTAAAATATTAGCTGATTTGATCTTGTTTTCCAATGGGCTCTCAAAGATCTTCTCCAGTCCTATAATTTAAAGATATTATTTATATGGTGCTCAAATTTCCTTGCCATCCAACTCTCAAAGCTATATAGCTATTGGAAAAATAATAGCTTTGGTTTTACAGGTATTTGTCAGCAAGGTGATGTCTCTGCTTTTTAGCATGCTGTCCAGATACAAACATCAATCAAATATAGAATAGGTAATGTTATTACGTTAGGTAGAAAAAAATCTTAGCAATAAAAAATAATAGATGAAGTATAATCAAAAGAGATATTAATATGTAAGCCTCATTGGTATTTTTTTGCAAACAACTTCTTTAAAAGAGCTGTTTACTACCTATTTCATGTTTTGCTTCCACATAATAAGGAGCAATAAATACCAAGTGACTTCTATCTCAATCACAGTGTTATTTTCTTTGCTTTTATTACAGTAGTGAAAAAAATATTTAGAATTAGATAGTTAGATACAATAAATTATTGGATTCAAACCATTATAAATTTTCTAAAAGAAACATTCATTCATTTTTAACTTCCTTTTAAAAGGAAATTATATTTCCCTTCCATATATATATATTTCAAATCATATAGATGTGTGAGTGGGGTATTGTATTATATGTGTGTATATGTAGGTATGTATGTTGATATGTATGTATATTCTTAATGCTACAAATATAGCATTGGATCCTAATTCCCCCCATGCCAAAATCTTTAATGGGTCTGCAGTACTTGAATCTTGAATCATGAACAGCCATAATCATCTCAAAGTTTTCCCCAGTGCAGCCCCACAAAATGTAAGAATAGCCTCTGAAAATTCTGAGAATTCTGTATTTGGAGGTCTTCGCTATTTTTTGTCAAGTTCAAGGGTATCAGTTTTTCAAATTATACATAAAATCCTTACCAGTACAATGATCTCTATCCAAAGGTCATTCATTAGTCATCCAGCTAATGGCCAAAAAATTAAGACTAAAAACAGGAATAAATAACAAGAAAAAATAAACAACCATTTATCATTCTCTATCCCTAGATACAATGTCACATATAACCTGGTAGCAGGTTGCACCAGAATGTACCTTTGCTCATATCTACTCAAGCATACTACAGGATTCATTTTTTACATGTAGTTTTTATTTCTTACTTCCCTTCACCTATGCAAATTGTCCCCTTAATTATTTTTCTAAGTTTGTTCTCTATTCATCCATCAACTCCCAAAGGATTGATATGCTGACAATTCATCTAATGAGCAGAAGCCTCGTTTGCATTTTAATTTTAAGTATCTGAAACCTAGATACTACTCTAAACTACATACTAATTAGAATGTATTGAGAACAGGGTGACAGTGGACCTATTACATTTCTTTGAGAGAAAATATGTGGGTTTTTCTCAGTGTCTTCTATGATGATTCATTGGATCAGTAAGTCAGGGTTGATCACTTTTGTAGGAGGAGATCTAGAGATCTAGCCTCTCAACATTTTGAAATCAGAATAATTTATTAGCATATATATGACTATTTGTTTCAAACTCCAAGAAATTAGAATGTTATTTTCTTCTTAAAAAGATTTAACATACCCTATTTTTCAAATGCATTAAAGCTATAATCAAAATATACATTATAGTAATTATATTAATTATAATAATAAATGCAACAAAGTAGATTGGCATGATACCCTTTCTTATAATAGCTATTAACATATTTTTAATTTACTTTTCTAATGTAAATTTTCTTCCCTAGGTAAAAGAAAATTTAAATCACTTTTAAAAATCCTGCCACCCACACCCTTTAAAAACAATAGGAAACAATAAGTTAATAAGATATTAAAGTAGCTCTGCTTTTAAAGTTTTACCTTAAGAGAACAAATAATAATGGCCAGTATTTATATAGCAAAGCACTATATAAATATCATTTTATTTTTCCTCAAAAAAAATCTTGGAAGGTAAGTGACATTATTCTCCATATTTTCAGATGAGGAAACTGAGGTCGATAGAAGTTAAATGACTTGTTCATGTTTACACATCTAGTAATTCACATTTAAATTCAGATCTTCTGTCTCTAAGCCTGGGATTTTATCAGCTATGCCAGTTAAGATTGGGAAAGCTGTCAAGAAATGAGGTCAGAATTATAAACCGAGGAGGGATGTACTTGTGTTCTGTTTGTATAACTGTCATCTAACCACTACGAAAAATAATTTGGAATTAGGTAAAGAAAGTAACTAGATATTAGATTTTATTAGATATTATTACTTAGATATTAGAAAGTCCTATGTTCCAAGGAAGTCAGTGAAAAAAGAAAGGTCCCACAAAACACAAAAATACTCAACTTTTTAGCAAAGAACTGTTTTTAGTAAAAAATTAGAACAGGGTAAATATCTGTTGATTACAGAATGGCTAAAACAAATTATGATACCTGAATATAATGGAATAATACCTCATAAACAATGTTATAAATATAGAAAAGCAATGAAAGATTTAAGTGAACTGAGAGAAAGAAAATAAAGCAATAAACATGAGTATTTAGTCATTTTGCAGTCATGTTCAACTCTTAATTATTCCCTTTGAGGTTTTTGTGGGGAGTAGTTTCCTACTTCCTTCTCCAGGTCATTTTACTGATGAGAAATTGAGGTTAAGAAGAATTGCCCAGTCACACAACTAGTAAGCATCTGGGGCCAAATTTGAACTCAGGTCTTTCTGACTCAGGTCCAGTATTCTATCTACCTCACTGCCCTTGAACCCCTTAACTGCTCTAACATATGAATAGAATTAGAAACAACCATGGAACAAATTAAACTGAATATTCCAAAATTACAATGACAAAAGCTGGGTGCAAAGAAAAACTATGAGGAAGCTCCTTGCCCTCTTTGCAGAAGGGGAAGGTTACTATAGGCATGAATGTGCAAATATAATATACTTTTTTTTCAATATATTTGTTACTTTTACTGAATTATTTATTATTTTTCCTCTTTTTTTATTCTTTGTTATGAGAGGGCATTCTCTGGGAAGGGAATCAAGAGACACGTGATGGGAAAGACAAGTTAAAAAGCAAAATTCATCCATAAAATTTATTTTCAAAAGAATTCAAATGAATACAAAACTTTGTAAAGCAATTTATTGGTGTGAATAATAAAATGTTAAAATTTGAAAACAAGAGTAACAAGGAAACATTGGTTAAGAAGACCCATGATATGCAACAATTTTTTTATTCAAAATAATGAAAGCATTGTATACGCCATCTTCTATTATCTGATACAGGCCTTCATCACCTCACAACTGAATTATTGCATTAGTCAACGGCCTTAAGTCTTCTCCCGTTCCAGACCATCCTCTTTAGCTACCAAGAAGGAAGCCAATCTCCCTAGAGGATGGGTCTGTCTATGTCACCCTCTCCCCTAATCAATAAACTCACTGGAGTGGATACCTATCTCCTCCAAGATCAAATATAAAAAGTTCTGTTTGACATTTAAAATGCCTCATAGTCTGCCGTGCCACATCCAGTGTTTCTAGTTTGCCAAATTACATTACCCACTCCTCCCTCCAACTACTTGCAATTCCTCTGAAAAGATATTCCCTCTCCCTATTCTTTACTCCATACCAAAGTTTAGATGACAATGAACTTAACATTCAGCTTTGTACTTCTGTGGTAGTTGTACCCATTTTCCTTTAAAATGTAATAATAGCTGTCTTTTAGATAACACTTTAAGGTTTGCAAAGTGCTTTACAGAATTTTTTATCTTCACAGCAATTCTGGGAGGAAGAATAGGTACTAAAATCTCCCTTTATGAGGACATTGACACAGACAAAAGTGAAATGACTTGCCAATGGTCATATAGATAGTAAGTCTCTAAAGTGAAATTTGAACGCAGGTCTTCTTAACTCCAAGTCTAGCACTCTAGCCACCATATCATGAATTAGTGCATTATTTGATATTACTAGAAATTATCCAAATTTTTATGTATTGTTTAATGAATTGAGTTGAACTGAATGTAGTCTTAGAAATGTAGACAGTTGCTATAGTCAAAGTCTCTTTTCTATTATTATTGACTGAATCACTATTACTAAAGTCAGTAAAGCTTTATGTATTTTGGAACTGTGCTTTCTTTCATGATGCTTTAGGGTTCCATATTCTTTCCATTTTTACTATATTGACTCAGGTATATTCTCTGGCCATGGTAAAGTCTTCAATTTGTATTAAGACTCTGGGGTTGGATCATAAGTCCTTCAGAGTTGTTTTGGATCATTGTATTGCTGAGAATAGCTAATTCATTCACAGTTGATCATCTTACAATATTGCTCTTACTTTGTACATGGCATTTCACATTGTATCAACTCATGTGATTCTCACCAGGTTTTTCTGAGAACATCTGGCTCATTTATTTTTTTAATTGTTATATATTTTAAAATTTATTTTTTTCAATTATGTGGAATTTTCAACATTTATTTTCATAAAGTTTTCTCCCTGCCACTATTCTCTTCTCCTAGGATAGCAAGAAATTTGTTATAGATTATATATGTACAATTGTGTTGCACATATTTCCTTATTAGCCATGTGTTCATCATTTCTTTTAATAGAATAGTATTCCATCATAATTACATACCACAATTTGATTGGCCTTTTTCCAAATGATGGGCAACATCATTTTTTAAAAATATAATAGGAAATTGATTAAAATACAAAGAAATAGAAAAATTCAGAAAAAAGAGGATGGAAGTATTGTTTGCAATAATGTCTACTTCTTTCCCTATAGTTCCAAGCTTCTAAACCTTGCTTGAGCATAAAATTTTAGCTAATACATATATCAGTGTTCTTGCCGATTCCTAATTCTATCTTTCTATAATGGACTACTGGCAATACTAGTACTGCAAATGTCAAATATCCATATAAACTTTGAATGGAACAACTACATTGTTGCTCAGTCATTTAAAATGCGTCCAATTCTTCCTTATCCCATTTGGGGTTTTCATGGCAAAGTGGAGTGGTTTGCCATTTTTTTCTCCAGTTCATTTTACAGATGATGCCTTAGGTTTCCTAAGGTTAACTAAGGCTTAACATTTAACGTGGTTCACTCAGCTAGTATGTGTCTGAGGACAGACTTGCACTCATAAAAATGAAGTTTCCTGATTTTAGGGGTAACACTTTCTTCACTGTGCTTCCTAGCTGTCCATGAAGCATCTTATAAGTGAATAAAATATATACTGAGAACTTATCATGGGCATGCTATTGAGCTAGATGGTAAGGGGTAGTACAAAAGCATAAGACACAATCTTAAGAGCCAGGAAGAAAAGAAGGGAAGAAGGAAGAAAGAAAGGAAACGAAGAAACAAGAAAGTTAGAAAAGAAGGAAAATAGATATAGCTATGTGTGGATATTTAAACTTATATGCAACATAAATATAAAGTTAATAAATGTAAACATATACAAAATAGTTTTAAAAAGGTTATTCATTAGTGAGGTCATTAGCATTTGGAGGATTCAAGAAAGATTTCATTCAGAAAATGATGCCTGAGTTACATCTTGAATGAAAAGAAGTAGTCTGAAACAGAAGTAAGGAGGGAGAATATTTACAACAATATGTGCAGGAAGATATTTACAATTTTGTGAAAAACAATAAGTACTATGTATGATAATACATTTCTTAAACCATAGTTAAATTATATTGTTTATTCAATCATTTCAAAATTTCAACACAATCTAAAACACACTTTATAATCCACTTGAATTGCTCACTCTATTACCAAAGGCTTAGATTAATGAAATTGTTTAAATTAATTCAAGTAATTAAATTGGATTATTTGAATTGAAAGAAATTGCCAAAATTAAAGTCTAACAATAAAATTTTGATCATATAGAAACTACATTTATCTATCTGCCCTTAGGTTTTAAATGTTCTTAGGCAGCTCTAGACATTTCTAATTGCTGAGCCAATGTATAATGTTTCTGTTTCAGGAAGTATTCATCTTTGTCATTACAGATCAAGTGCTGACAAGACTTCTCAACTTCTCTTCAATCTCAGAATGAGTTCTTATAAAAGACTTGGAACAAACACAAAAGCCTCCAGCAATTAAATTTTATTACCTATACTTCACCAGATGGAGACAGATGCTCTCTTTCTCCATTCACTACAGATTCAGGCCAAAGAACTTTATTAGGGAGCAAGTTATTTTTGCTCATTGCATTTAGGAATATTTACTTGCAATATGGCAAAGGAATGTGGGCTACTTTAACTTTAGAGGAAGAATATCTATCGGTATTTTGGAAGGAAGAAAAACTAGCAGAGACAGCTCCTCTCCTTTCATGAACACTACTCTGTGATTAGAACTGTGTTTAGGTTTGCCCCAGCTGTAGAACATTGGCAAGTCTAACTGAAATATATAGAGACAGAGTCAATGAGAAAAAAGAACACCCAATCAAGGTTTTAAGTGGGAGAAAAGCTGCTTGCTAACAGCTAGGGAGGTGATCACTAAGCAGCCTTCAATAACTCCCTTTGTCTTTGCATGGTTAACAGATCAAATCTCAAAGAGGGGTAAAGGACAAAGGTTCTGCTTCTGTGCCCAAATGAGTGAATGAAGTCCATGGATTCTCAAATGTAACATAGAAAAATCTGGATAGTTACAAGATAGTGGAGAAAAGTATGGAATTTGCCTGAGGTGCACTCAGTTTCCCTCAGAATGTTTGTCAAGCCTCTGTGGTCTCTGGGGTGAAAGAACATATAAAAAGATGGAGTGAAACAATTTTCCAGCTTAAGATAATTTAGAAGTATTTCAGGAAAAAGTCTCTCTCTCTTGAATAGAAGGGGAGCACAGCCCAGTGCAAGGAGAGTCCAGACAAACCAACAAGGTGCTCTTAGCCACAACAGAGGTCAGCAAACAACAACCTGCAATACTGGTTCAACTGATCCAAGCAGTCAGCTATGAGGCCTCCAGTACCAGCACAGAAGGTCAACTGACAGTCATTGAATATATTTAACAATAGCCAGTAGTTCTAGCCACCCCCAACAGAGAGCCCAACTGGCAGCACCTGGGGACCGGGTTCAGAAAGTCAGTGACCCTGTGCCCCAGCACAAGAAGCTTGCAGCTGTGTCCCTGTACCACAATAGCAACACTCAAATTAAAAAGTCATAAAATAAACTAAAAAGAAAAAATTAAAAAAAACAGAAAATACCATGGAAAGCTACTATGGCAACAGGGAATATCAAACACAAACCAAGAATGGAGCAGCTAGGTGACACAATGGATAGAGCACCAGACCTGAAGTCAGGAGTACCTGAGTTCAAATCCGGCCTCAGACAATAGTTACCTAGCTGTGTGGCCTTGGGCAAGCCATTTAACCCCATTTGTCTTGCAAAAATCTAAAAAGAAATCACACTCAGAAGAGAGCAACATTGTCAAAATGCATACATGTGACAATTCAAAAGGGAATATCAATTGGTCTCAAGAATAAAACAGTTCCTTGGAAGAGTTCAAAAAGAACAACTCAAATAAGAAAGTTAGAAGAAAAATTGGGAAAAGAGAATTATGCAAAAGAAAGTCAATAGTCAGGAAGGGAAGAAATTGAAGAAAACCAATCCCTAAAAAATACAATTGGCCAAATTGGAAAAAAATCTACTGATAAAAACTACTCCTTAAAAAGAACTGGCTAAATGGAAAAGAAAGTACAAAAGCTACCTAAAGAAAATAATTTCTTAAAAATTAGAATTGGGCAAGTAGAAGCTAAAGATTCTACGACACAACAAGGATCAGTCAAACAAAATCAAAAAGCCTGAAAAAGTAGAAGAAAATCTAAAATACCTCATTCCCTGGGAAAAAAAGATCCACAAGAGATAATTTAAGTGCTATAGGATTACCTGAAAACCAAGATCCACAAAAAAAGTCTAGACATCATCTTTTAGGAAATTATCAAGGGAAACTGTCCTGATATTATAGAACCAGAAAGTAAAATAGAAAATGAAAGAATCCACTGATTACCTCCTAAAAGAGAACCCAAAATGGGAACTCTGAACTCTCAAGAGTTTTCAAGAATTGTGAAGTCACAGTCAGGATAACATTTAGCAGCTTCTTCATTAAAGGATTGGAGAGCATAGAATATTCCAGAGAGCAAAGAAGATAGGATTATAAACCAAAAAATTGCCTACCCAGCAAAGCTGAGTATAATTCTTTTGGGGGGGGGGGGATGTATGAAAATATTTAGAGCAGTGAGTAACAAAGAACTGGAAATTGAGAGAATGCTCATAAATTGAGGAATGGCTAAACAAATTGCAGTATGTGATTGTGATGGGATATTATTGTTCTAAATAAGAAATAATGAACAGAAAAAACTTGGAAAGACTTATAGAACCTGATGCAAGTTGACATATTACTGAATACAATATGTTGTAAATGAAATAGCTATTCTCAGCAATACAGTGATCCAAGATAACTCTGAAGTACTTCTGGTGAAAAAATGCTATCTGTTCCCATAGAAAGAACAGATGGTGTCAGTACAGATTGAAGCATCCCATTTTTAAACTTTATTTTTCTTGAAATTTTTCATCTTTTGTTTATAACATGACAAATAAGGAAATCTGTTTTGCATGACAACATATGTATAAGCTATATTATTGAATTTCTTGTCTTCTCAATGAACAGAGTGAGTAAGGAGTAAGGAAAGGAGACAATTTGGATAACAAATGTATGAAAATAAATGTTAAAAATTGTTTTTCATGTAATTAAGGAAAAATATTCAGGAATTTTTAAATTATTTAACATTTTATTTTCCCTAGTTATATGTAAAAGTAAATTTCAACATTCATTTTTAAAACTTTGAGTTATGATTTCTGACTAAGTAAGATTGGAGAGAGAAGCCAGATACTGTTTTAAGTTCTCCTGGCTTTCCCCTAGTACTAACAGGAACCAAGTCTCTTAACAGAATTTGGATCCACAGAACCCAGAGAAGACCCTAAGAGAAGAACAAGAAGGTCTGTCTCAGGGGAGCATGGGTAAGCTTTGGACAGAAAGCAGAGAGCCAGTGCAGGGGTGGTGGGTGAGGCTAGTGGACTGGCCTAAGCACAGTAGGAGAAGCTTTGACTCAGAGCACAGAGGGCAGGAGAGCTCCAGCAAAGGGGCTAGACATTGGACCAGCCAAGTTGACCAGAAGATCAGGGCCTCAAGTCACCATGTTTTAAGCAAAGTCCCCTGTTTCCAGTTGAGGTCCCTCCCTCAGATTCCTGTGGGAGAAAGTCTCTTCCCAGAACAAACACAAGTAACTTTCCCCAAGGTCCTAGGCTCAGCTGTGGGCAGCAGATCTCCCCCAGTGCTGATTGAGGATTAAGTAGATTAACTATATAGCCCAAGTTCCCTGTCCATATTGTTCAAGGATAACCCAGATCCTGCCCCACCACCATTCCCCAGGCATAGGGAATGAGCCACTAATCAAGGGCACAGACACTCTAGAGAACTCTTACAGCATCCCCTACTGACAGGCCCACTTAGAGTTACTAAACCCACTGAGCAAAGCCTCTAGGAATTTCAACACCAAAGGTTTGTGAACCAGCCCACCCCCACACAAGATCTTAGGAAAATGAAGAAAGGCCAGCAGAAAGTGGGGTCCATTGAATGTTACCTTTAAGTTAAGGATACTAAGAGAAAACTAGAGCTTCAGAGGAGACTATGACTTCCTCTCCATTCCAGAAAGACATCTTAGAAGAGATCAGGAAGGTGTTTAAAAAATTAAAAGGAAAATTTTGGAAAAGAAATGAAAGAGAAAATTAACATCTTGCAACATGAAAATGGACCCTTTAAAGATAAAATTAGACAAGTTCAAAAAAGAAAAAAAATTCTCTCAAAAACACAACAGGGAAAATGAAAATTTTTCAAATATAGAACTGACCAACTGGAAAAATGAGTTTAAAAGGTAAGTGAAGAAAATTCTTTTCTTAAGAAAAAGATTGGAATCTGTGGAAACTAATTATTTTATGAGATACCAAGAATCTCTTAAACAAAGCCAAAACAACAACAACAACAACAAAATAGATAGAAGAAAATGTAAAATACCTCATTAGCAAAACAACTGACTTGGAGAATAGATCCAGTGAGACAATTTACGAATCACACAGGGCTTCCTGAAAATTCTGAGGAGGAAAAAAAGCCTATGGTCCATATTTCAGGATATAGTGAAGGAGAATTGCCTTGCTATCAAGGAACCAGAGGGCAAAATAGCTGTAAGAAGAATACATCAATCCCCTCCTGAAAGGGATCCCAAAATGAAAACACCAAGGAAAATTGTGGCCAAACTCCAGACCAATCAGATAAAGAAGAAAATCTGCAAGGAACCAGAAAGAAACCATTCAAATACCAAGGAGCCAGAGAAAGAATCATACAGGACCTAGCTTCATCAACATTAAGGGATTAAAGGGCCTGGAATGCAATATTCTGAAGAACAAGGGAGCTTGGAATGCAGCTAAGAATTCACTATCTGTCAAAAGTGAGCCTTCTCTTCCAAGGGAATAAGTTGTCATTTAATGAAATAGGGGACTTCCAACTTTTCCTGATGGAAAGAACATAGCTAAATAGAAAATTTGGACTTCAAACAGGAGACTGAAGGGATACATAAAATGGTAAAAAGAGGAAAAGGGAAAAAAGACTTTTATCAAAGAAGATGAAACTGGCTATATTCCCACCTAGGAAAAATATTTTCATATATCTTGGGAATCATAACTCTATTAAAGAGAAAATGCTTATCCAGAAGTAAGGGACACTCATGACTTATCCATGACTCTGATAGAGTTATTTAAAAATAATATCTCCTTAAAATGGGGGAACAATAGGGCAGAGCCGAGATGGAGTCAGGAGAACAGTCTTTCCCAGGAATTCTCTCAAAAATATTTCAAAAGCCTTAAAATTATGACTCTAACTAAATTTTTGAGAGACAGAATCCACAGAAAGATCCAGTGAGGTGATTCTCCACCCCAAGGTAATCTGGAAAATAGTGGGAAGGCTCTGTCCCACAGGGTTGGGGGGGGTGGTAGTGCATCAGAGCAAATGAGCTTCAGCTTTCTGGGAACAATCTGGTGAACCTGGGTCCCTGGGAACCCTGGATTTTGGCAGCAGAAGCAGTTTCTTGAACTGCCAACTCAGGGAACACCAAGCACAATTTGGAAGATCAACAGGGAGATCTTTGCCAGAGCAAGCATGCAGCCCAGCCCAGCATGGCACTCCCCAATGCGGGCACTGGACTCAGTGCAGCCCAGATCCCAGGAAACAGAAGCAGGTCTGTTGAACCACCCAGCAGGGAGTCACACTAGCTGAACATTCAGCCCATGGAAGGTAAAGGAGAGGAGGGAAACTGTCAAGGTCTGTCCTCTCTCCTGGGACAGGACTCTGCGGTTTTGACCATATTCAGACCCTGTTCACAGTCTGATGCCCCCATAAAGCAGGGAATTTCCTCACAGACTCAGGGAAGAAGGGTTAGTTTGTGGTCATTCACAAGCCAGGAGAGAAGTCAAAGCTTCCCATAAGACCTTGAAGGAACTGAGGTCCTTGTGGAGGTATCCCAATAATACTCAATACCAGGCAGAAGGTAGGGGAATGAGGAAACAGTAAAAAAGGAACCTGACCATAGACAATTACTCTGGTCCTATGGAGAACCAAAACCACACTCTGAAGATGAGAAAGTCCAAGCTTTGCATCTAAAGACTCCAAGAAATATACAAGTTTGGCTCAGGCTATGACAGAACTCAAAAAATATTTTGAAAATCAAGTAATGGAGGCAGAAGAAAAATTGGGAAAAGAAATGAGAGAGAAGCAGTAGAAACATGAAAATGAAGTCAGCAACTTAGTCAAGGTGATCCAAAAAAAAATACTGAAGAAAATAACATCTTAAAAACCAGTTTAGATCAAATGAATAAAACAGTTCAAAACGTTAGTGAGAATAATGCATTAAAAAGCAGCATTGGCCAATGGAACAGGAGATAAGAAAACTCTGTGAGGAAACAAATACTTCAAATATAGAAGGGCCTAAAGGAAGCCGACTTTGTGAGAAATCAAGACACAATTATTCAACACCCTGGAAGAAAATGTGAAATATCTCATTCAAAAAACAATTTATCTGGAAAAGAGATCCAGAAGAGATAATATTAAAATTATTGGGCTACCTCAAAGTCATGATCAGGAAAAGAGCCCTGATCTCATTTTTAAAGAATTTCTACAGGAAAATTGCCCTGATATCCTAAAAGCAGGGGGTAAAATAGAAATTGTGAGAATGCACCAATTTCCTAATGAAAGAGACCCCCTCAAAAAGCAATCCCCAGGAATATTATAGCCAAGTTCATTACAGTCAGGATTACACAGGACTTAGCAGCACCCACAATAATGACTTATGGGACTTGGAATGTGATATTCCAGGAGGCAAAAGAGCTTGGAATGCAACTGAGAATCAACTACCCAGTAAAACTGAATATCCTCTTCCAAGGGAAAAAATGGACTTTCAATGAAACAGGAGTATTTCAAATGTTCCTCTTGAAATGGCTAGAGCCAAACAGAAAATTTGATTTTCACATACAGGACATAGGTGAAACATAGAGTGGATGAGAAGGGTAAATTATGAGGGACTTAATTATGATGAACTGCATGTATTCCAGCATGGAAAGATGATACTAATAATACTTATATGAACCTTCTCATTTAAAAGAGCATGTATCAGGGCAGCTAGGTGGCATAGTGGATAAAGCACCGGCCTTGGAGTCAGGAATACCTGGGTTCAAATCCAGTCTAAAACATTTAATAATTACCTAGCTGTGTGGCCTTGGGCAAGCCACTTAACCCCATTTGCCTGCAAAAAAACTAAAAAAAGAGCAGGTAGAAGGAGCCTGTATAGATAAGACACAGTAGAGAGCCAAATTTCAAGGTATAATATATTGTGAACATGGAATCAATGGGTGAAAGGGAAATGTACTGGGAGTAAGAGAAAGGAGATATAGAATAGGCTAAGATATTTCATGTAAAAGAGGCAATAAATAGCTTTTGCAATGGTATGGAAGGGGGCAAGAGAGGGGAATGAGGGAACCTTCATTCTCATCAGAAATGGCTCAAAGAAGAAACAGCATACACACACAGGCTATAGAAATCTAGAAGAAAAAGGAGAGAAGGGGTTGGGGGTGGGTAGGGGGATGTGAATAATAGAGTGGAGGGTAGATCTTAGGAGAGGTAGTCATATATAACACATTTTCTATTTCACTTTTTGCAAGGTGGTGGGATTGGGTGGTCTGTCCAGAATCACAGGGCTGGGTGGTTGCTGTGTCTCTGGAGTAGAATATAAGCTTGGGGCCTCTTGGCTGGGGCTCTGTCTACTGTGTGACTTGGCTGTCCCACAGAACATTTTTGAAGAAGGTCAGAGTGAAAGGAGAGAGAAAATATAATAGATGGTAGTGGGGAGAAGTGGATGGGGGGATTGCAAACAGCAACTGTAGAAAAATACGGAAGTAGGCTTGATAAAGAATGTGATCCACCTGAGATAGAGCTGATGGTATCAGAGCACAGAATGAAACACATTTTTTTCTACCTTTCACTTTATTTCTCATGAGGGTTTTATATTTTTGTGGGGGGAGGGGCTATTATGTTCACTCTTACAACAAAAATATTTTAGTAATGTGTAAAACAAAGAATTTTTTTTAAAATGGGGGACAATAAAGAGATGGAAAGATGGAGGAGATTGAATGGGGTAAATTACATCACATGAGGAGGTTCAAAAGACCTATTATAGCAGAGGGGAAGAAGGGAGGAGGTGAGAACCATCTGAATCTACTTTCATCAAATTTGACTCAAAGAGGGATAAACACAAAAACATTAGGTTGAGTTTGGAAACTTATCTTACTTTTCTAGTATTAAGAGGAGGAAAGGGGGAGGGAGGAGAGAAAGAGGAACTGATGGAAGAAAAGGAAGCAAGAAGGCTTGGGCAAGCCACTTAACCCCCTTGCCCATTTGCAAAGGGAAAGGGGAAGGTGGTTGGATATAAGGGGGAAAACATACTGAAGAATGATATTCAGAAGCAAAATACTGGGAAATAGGGATAAGGGAGACAAAAGAGGAAAAACACAAAGGGGGAGAAGATAGCATGGAGGGCAATAAATGACTTTGAATGTAAATGGGATGAATTCTCCCATATAAAGTAAGTGAATAGTAGAGTGGATTAAAAAACAGAATCCTACAATATACTACTTACAAGAAACTCATTTGAAGCAGAGAGATACATACAGAGTAAAGGTAAAAGAATGGAACAGGGGTAGAAATCCTCATCTCAGACAAAGCAGATACAAAAATAGATCTCATTAAAAGAGATAAGGAAGTAAACTATTTCCTCCTGAAAGGTTCCATAGACAATGTGTTAATTACAATACCAAAAATGTATGCACCAAGTGGTATAGCATCCAAATTTTTAGAGGAGATGTTGAATGAGTTAGAGGAAGACATAGACAGCAAAACTCTACTCGTGGGAGACCTCAACTACACACTCTCAGAATTAGGCAAGTTCAAACATAAAATAAACAAGAAATAATTTAAAGAGGTAAATAGAATGATAGAAAATCTAGACATGTTAGAACTTTGGAGAACATTGAATGGGGATAGAAAGCAATCTATTTCTTGTCTGCAGTACAAAGCAACTACACAAAAATTAACTATGTACTAAGGCATAAAAACCTCATAATCAAATACAGAAAGGCTGAAATAGTAAATAAATTCTTTTCAAATCATAATATAATGAAAAATCACATGCCATAATGGGTCAGGAAGAGATAGACTTAAAACTAATTGGAAAACCAAATAATCTCATTTTAAAGAATGAATTGATAAAACAATAAATTATAGATTAGAATTAATGGCAATAACAAGACAACATATTAACACTTATGGGATACAGCCAAAGCAGCTATTAGGGGATGTATTATATCTTACAAACATACAATAGAGAAAGAGTAAATCAATAAGGTAAGCATGCAACTAAAAATATTAGAGAAAAACAAATTAAAAACCTCAATTAAATAACAAATTAGAAATTCTAAAAAATTAAAAGAGAAATTAATGAAATTGAAATAAAGAATACTATTGAACTAATAAATAAACCCAAGAATTGGTTTCATGAAAAAATAACAATAAAATGGATAAAATGTTGATTAATTTTATTTAAAAAAGGAAAAAACAAATTATTAGTTTCAAAAATGAAAAAGATGAACTGACCAATAATGATGAAAAAATAAAAGTAATAATTTAGAACTATTTTGACCAACTGT
Source organism: Macrotis lagotis (assembly GCF_037893015.1). Lineage (NCBI taxonomy): Eukaryota > Metazoa > Chordata > Mammalia > Peramelemorphia > Peramelidae > Macrotis > Macrotis lagotis. The sequence continues at coordinate 464,354,110 of NC_133658.1, forward strand.
ATACCAATAAATTTGATAATGTAAGTGAAATGGATGAATATTTACAAAAATATGTTTCCCAGGTTAAATGAAGACCACATTCAATACTTGAATATACCTATCTCAGAAAAAGAAATTCAACAAGCCATCAATGAATTCCCTAAGATAAAAAATCTCCAGGGCCAGATGAATTCACAAGTGAATTTGTTAAACAATTAAGGAACAATTCTATATAAATGATTTGGATAAAGAGATGAAGATGGAATTCTGCCTAATCCCTTCTATAACACAAATATGGTACTGATGCGTATACCAGGAAGAATCAAAGCATTAAAAGAAAATTATAGACCAATTTGCCTAAAGAATATGGATGCAAAAATCTTACTTAAATTTTAGTGAAGAGATTACAGAACAAATCACTGGGATAATACACTATGACCAAACAGAAATTATTGCAGGAATGTAGGGTTGGTCAAATATTAGGAAAAATGTCAGCATAATTGACTTTATCTATAATAAATATAACAGAAATCATATGATTATCACAATAGATGCTGAAAAAAGTCTGACAAAATACAGGACCATACATAGGAATAAACTGTTCCTTAGAATGAAAAGTGCTATCTAAAATCGTCAACAATCATTATATGCAATGTGGGTAAAGATCAGTGGTGAAACAAGAATGCCCATTATCACCACTACTATTCAGTATTGTATTAGAAATGTTAGCTTCAATAATAAGAATAGAAAAAGAAATGGAAGGAATTAGAATGGGAAAGAAACAAAATTCTTACTCTTTGTAGATGACATGATGGTATACCTAGAAAACCCTAAAAAATGATCTTGAAACTGCTGAAAACAATTAGCAACTTTAGCAAAGTCATAGGATATAAAATAAACCCACATATATCCTCAGCAGTCTATATATTACTAGCAAGATATAGCAGCTTCAGTTTGAAAATCTCCCATTTAAAATAACTTAAAAAAAAACAAAATAATTGGGAGTCTACCTGCCAAGGCACACTCAGAACCCCTATGAAAGCAACTATAAAACACTTTTTACAGAAAGAAAATCAGATTTAAATAACTGGGCAAATATCATCTGGTCATGGATAGAACAAACTAATATAATAAAAATGATAATTCTACCTAAAGTAAACTACTTTTTAAGTGCCATTAGTAATTTTTTAGTATCAAACTAACAAAAAAATTACTTTATGAAACTAGTAAAAAAAAAGGTAAATAAATTCATATGGAGAAACAAAAAGTCAAGAATATCAAGAGATTTAATGAAAAATTGCAAAAGAAGGCAGCTTAGCCTTATCAGATCTAAAATTATATTATAAAGCATCAGTCATCAAAATTGTCTGGGACTGGCTAAGAAACAGAATGATGGATCAGTGGAATAGACTAGGTGCAAAAGAGTGCATGAAATGATTATAGGAATCTGCTGTTTGATAAACCCAAAGAGTTCAGCTCCTGGCATAAGAAAACTCACTCTTCAATAAAAACTATTAGGATATGCAAAGGCAAATTACAGATGAGGAAATCAAAGCTATTCATGGTCATGTGAAAAATTGCTCTAAATCATTACTGACTAGAAAAAGGCAAATTAAAGCAGCTCTTAACTACCATTTCACATCTATCAGATTGGTCAATATGACCAGAAAGGACAATGTTCAATGTTGGAAGGGAGGTGGGAAATCTGGAACACCAATACATTGTTGGTGGAGATGCAAACTCATCCAACCTTTCTGGAGAACAATCTGGAATTATGCCCAAAAGGCAATAAAAATGTGCATACTCTTTGATCCAGTAATACCTCTACTGGATCTATACTCTGAAGAGATCATGCAAAAGATTAAAAACATCAGTTGTACTAAAATATTCATAGCAGTCCAGTTTGTGGTAGCAAAGAATTAGAAATTTAGTGAATGTCCATCGATGGGGGAATGACTGAACCAATTGTGGTATATGTTATGTTATGGAACACTATTGTTCTATTAGAAACCATGAGGGATGGGATTTCAGAAAAGCTTGGAAAGACTTGCATGTACTGATGTTGAGCGAGATGAGCAGAACCAGAAGAATATTATACACCCTAAAAGCAACATGGGGGTGATGATCAACTTTAATGGACTTACTCATTCCATTAATGCAATAACCAGGGACAATTTTAGAGTACCTGTGAAGGAAAATATCAAATATACCCAGAGAAAGAACTGTAGAGTTTAAACAAAGACCTAATTCTATTACATTCAATTTTTAAAAAAAAAAAACTATTGTTTTATGAATTCTACAAATTTTCCCCCAATCTTACTTCTTTCCCCCATCCCCCCCCCACAGAAGGTGCTCTGATAGTCTTTACATTGTTTCCATGCTATATATTGATCAAAATTGAATGTGTTGAAGGGCAGCTAGGTGGCGAAGTGGATAGAACACCCGCCCTGGACTCAGTAGTACCTGAGTTCAAATCCAGCCCCAGACACTTAATAATTGCCTAGCTATGTGGCCTTGGGAAAGCCATTTAACCCCATTTGCCTTGCAAAAAAAATTTTAAAAATTGAATATGTTGAGAGAAAAATCATATACTTAAGGAAAAAATAAAGTGTAAGAGATACCAAAATTAAATAAGATCCCTTTCTTTTTTAAAAAATTAAAGGTAATAGGCCTTGGTCTTTGTTCAAACTCAACAATTCCCTCCTTGGATAGAGATGGCATTCTACAACACAGGTACCACAAAATTGTCCCTGATTGTTGCATTGATGAAATGAGCAAGTCCATCATGATTGATCATCAACCCCATGTTGCTGTTATGGTGTGCAACATTCTTCTGGTTCTGCTCATCTCAATCAGCATCAATTCATGCAAATCCTTCCAGGCTTCTCTGAATTCCTATCCTTCCTGGTTTCTAATAGAACAATAGTGTTTCATAAGTTGAGGTCTCCCTCCAGTAAAGTTTTGCTGTCTCTCCTTCTTCTAACTCATTCAGCTTCTCCTCTAAGAATTTGGATGCTGTACCACTTGGTGCATATAATTGCACATTATAATTGACACATTGTCTATGGTACCTTTTAGGAAGATATACTTGCTTTCTTTATCTCTGTTAATAACACCTATTTTTTCAGCTGCTTTGCTGAGATAAGGATTGCTACCATCTGAAGCATAATATATTCTGCTCCAGTATTTTACCTTTTCTCTGTATGTATCTCTCTGCTTCAAATTAATTTCTTGATGGAAATTCACTCAATTTCCATTTCTTTGTCACCACAAACAAGGCTGCTATGAATATTTTTGTACAAGTGATGTTTGTACCCTTTTCCATGATCTCTTCAGGGTATAGACCCAGGATTGGTATTGCTGAACCCAGGGTATGCGTATTTTTATTGCCCCTTGAGCATAATTCCAGATTTATTTCCAAGAAAGGTTGGATGAGTTCAGAGCTCCACCAACAATGCATTAGTGTTCCAGATTTCCCACATCCCTTCTAACATTGATCATTGTCTTTTCTGGTCATATTGGCCAGCCTGAGAAGTATGAGGTGGTACCTCAGAGATGCTTTAATTTGCATTTCTCTAATGAGTATTAATTTAGAGCAATTTTTATATGACTGTGGATAGCTTTCAATTCTTCATCTGTAGATTGTCTGCATATACTTTGACCATTTGTGAATTGGGGGATGGCTTTTTCTTGTAAATTTGACTAACTTCTCTCTATATATTAGAAATGAGTCCTTTGTCAGAAATACTAGTTGTAAAAATTGTTTCCCAAATTACTACATTACTTTTGATCTTGGTTACAGTGGTTTTGTTTGTGCAAAAGCTTTTTAATTTAATGTAATCAAAATTGGTTTTTAATGATGTACTCCATCTCTTCCTTGGTCAAAAACTGCTTCCCATTTCCCAAATCTGACAGGTAAACTATGCCTTGATCTCCTAGGTTACTTACAATATTGTCTTTTATGTCTAAACCCTGTACCCATTTTGATCTTATCTTGATATAGGGTATGAGCTGTTGGTCTAATCCAAGTTTCTGCCATACTAACTTCCAATTTTCCCAACAGATTTTATCGAAGTGAGATTTTTTTTTATCCCAGACACTGATATTTTTGGGTTTACTATAATCATTTCCTGCTAACTCTTTTGCACTTAGTCTATTCCACTGATCCACCATGATTTCTTAGCCACTTCCCAGACAGTTTTAATAACTGATGCTCTACAATATAATTTTAGATCTGGTAGGGCTAAACCACCTTCTTTTGTACTTTGTTTTCCTTTAAATCTCTGGAAATTCTTGACTTTTTATTACTCCATATGAATTTGCATACACTTTTTTTCTAACTCATGAAAGTAATTTTTTTGGAATTTTTATGGTCGGGCACTAAATAAGTAGTTTAATTTAGGTATAATTGCCATTTGTATTATATTAGCTTGGCCTATCCATGAGCAGATGATATTTTTCCAGTTATTTAAATCTGATTTTATTTGTGTGAGAAATCTTCTTGTATTTGTTTTCATAAAGTTTCTGAGTCTGCCTTGGCAGGTAGACTCCCAGGTATTTATATTGCCTCAAGTTGCTTCAAATGGGATTTTTCTTTCTAGTTCTTGCTGCTGCATCTGTCTAGTTATATATATAGAAATGTTGAGAATTTATGAGGGTTTATTTTATACCCTGTGACTTTGCTAAAGTTTTTAATTGTTTCTAGTAGTTTTTAGATGATTTTTGGAGATTCTCTAGGTATACTATCATGTCATCTGCAAAGAGTGAGACTTTTATTTCATCCTTTCCAATTCTAATTCCTTCAATTTATTTTCTTCTCTTATTGCTGAGGTTAACATTTCTAATACTATATTGAATAGTAGTGATGATAATGGGCATCATTGTTTCACCCCCTGATCTTGGGAATGCCTCTAGACTATGTCCATTGCATATAATGTTTCTCGATGGTTTCAGATGGATACTGCTTATTATTCTAATGAACAAACCATTTATTCCTACACTCTAGTGTTTTAAGTAGGAATGGGTGCTGTATTTTGTCAAAAGCTTTTTCAGCATCTATTGATATAATCATATGATTTCTTATATTTTTATTGATATAATTAATTATACTAACAGCTTTCCTAATGTTGAATCAACCCTGCATCCCTGGAATAAATCCTACTTGGTCATAGTGTATTATCCCAGAAATAACTTTAATTTTCGGTAATCAGTTTTCAAAGATTTTATTTGAGATTTTTGTATCTATATTCATCAGGGAGATAAGTCTATAATTTTCTTTCTCTGTTTTGACTCTTCTGGGTATAGGTATCAACACCATACTGGTGTCATAGAAAGAGTTACACAGAGTACTGTCCTCACACATTTTGCCAAAGAGTTTATATAGAATTGAAACCAATTTTTCCTCAAATGTTTGATAAAATTCACTTGTGAATCTGTCTGACACTGAAGAATTTTAGGGGGGATTTCAATAATGGCTTGTTGAATTTCTTTTTCTAAGATAGAATTATTTGCATATTTAATTTCCTCTTTATTTAACCAGGGCAACTTATGTTTTTTTTGTAAATATTCATCCATGTCACTTAGATTATCAGATGTTTAGCATAAAGTTTTGACAAAACAATTCCGCATTGTTACTTTAATTTCCTCCTCATTGGTGGTGAGTTTTCTTTTTCATTTATGATACTAGCAAATTGTTTTTCTACTTTCTTATTTTAATCAAATCAACCCTTTACTTTTACTCTGTATATATCTCTGCTTCAAATGAGTTTCTTGTAAGAAGCATATTGTAGGATTCTGGTTTTTAATCTAGTCTGCTATTCGCTTATGTTTTATGGGAAAGTACATACCATTACATTCAAAGTTATAATTACTAACTCTTTATTGCCCTCCATACTATCTTCCCTCCCTTTCTGTTTTCCCCTTTTTTCATTTTATCCATTTTCCCCAATTTTTTGTTTCTGAATACTACCACCTTCAGTGTGTTTGCCCACTTGTAGCCAAACTCCCTCCCCTTTCTTTCCAATTTCCCTTTGACTCTTATTCCTTCTGTTAATTCCCCTTTTCCTCCCCCCTCCTCCTTTCCAATTTTAATCTTTGAAAGGTACATAAATTTCTTAACTGAATGTGTATATGTTAACTTTAAGCCAAATCTGATGAGAGTAAGTTTCAGGCCATTTTTACCTCCTTCCTTCTTCTCCTCTATTGTAATAGGTCCTTTGCACCTCTTTATGTAATGTGATTTACTCCACTGAATCTCCTCCAGTTTGATTCAGCAATATGACTACTAGGTCTGTATCCTAAAGAGATCATAGAAAAAGGAAAATTATCCACACCTGCAAAAATATAACAGCTCTATTTGGGATGGCAAAGACTTGGAAATTGAGGGGAATGGTTGAATAACTGTGGAAAATGCAATGTGGCTAATGAATGTAATATTGTGCTATAAAAAGATAAACAGAAGGATTTAAGAAAAACCTAGAAATACTTACATGAATTGAATGAAATGAAATGAGCAGAAGTAGAACATTATACATATTAACAGCAACATTTTGCAATGATCAGCTACAATAGGCTTAGCTCTTCTCAGCAATAAAAAAAAATTCCTATAGACTCATGATGGAAAATGCTATTCACATCCAGAGAAAGAACTATGGAATTTGAATGCAGATTGAAACATACGTTTTTACTTTTTTTGTTTTTTCATGGTTTTCGCTTTAGTCCTGATTCTTCTTTCACAATATGACTAATGTGGAAATATGTTTAATGTGACTGTACATGTATAATCCCTATCAGATTGCATGTTATTTTGAGAAGAGGTGGAGAATGAGAAAGACAAAAATTTGGAACTCAAAATATTATTAAAAATAATGATGAAAATTAAAAAATAAAAGTAAATGGAAAATGTTTGAAAATAACAATAAATATCTAGAGACTTAACAATTTACCTCTTCCTAGTGACATTTTGGAAAGGTCATGTAAGAGCTGTATGAAATTTATCATGTACAATTGGTATTATATAGATAGTGATTGTTTCCTTTGAACTTTCTGGCTATATTTATCAGGAAAGAAGTTCGATAATGTAGAAGGTGAATGCAGGCAGTACTCTAAACACCATCAACTAACTGATTATCTTTTCCATGCACTGAAAGATAAATGAGAACCAGGATTATGGAAATAAAACAAATTCAAATTATATCTACTATCTAGCACCTGAAAATGGCAATAAATGTTTGCTGTGTGAATAAACAAATGACAAGAAAAAAAATGCTTCAGTAACTGTAAAATAGCCTGTTTTAAAGGAATATAGAGTTTTTTCCCCCCTGGAAAATAGTTGGTAATAAAATGGAAAGACAAATTAGGGACAGACCTGATATGCCAAGCTAAAGAGCTCTTTTTAGTATGGAACAGAGAATTTATTGAAGCACTTTTGAGAAGATGGTAGAGGTTGTATTTCAGGGCAATTAACAATGTACAGGATAGATAGAAAGGGTGGGAGTGAGACTGAAGACAAAAAGATGAATCAGGATCCAATTATTTATCAATTATTAGTGAAAATTCTGCTGAGGATTGTGGAGACGAAGTGCTGACAATAAGAAAAGAAAGAGGACAAGTCCAAGAGGTATCATGGATGACACCTTTGGATGTGAGTATAAAAGGGAGAGATGAGTATCATTACTTATAATAATAAAATTTTTCATTTCTAGGGCACTTCAAAATTCACAAAATGCTTTTTTCATTAAAATCCTGAGAGAAAGCATGTCATTATCTCCACTTACCAAATAAAGAATCAGTATTGAAGAGATGAAGTGACTTGCTGAGAGTCACCAGGATAGTGAGTGTGAGAAGTGGAAGTCTGGAAGTCAGGTTTTCTGACACCACATTTAATTCTGTTTCTGTTACAACATATTTCTTTCTCCATTAGGAGCTAGGCTTTGATGAGTACCATAGAAGACAGTCTGAGAAATTAGTCCTACTAAAGAACTTCAGTATTAAATAGTGGGAAGACTTTAAGATACTTGGGAGTGAAGGCTGTATTTTATTCTTCTTGGTATCCTTCACACGTACCATAGTGCCAGCACAGAGTGGGTAGTTAACATAAATCAGTGCAATGATAGAATGAAAGATGTGGAGTAGAAGTGTGGAGAGGGTCAGAACAAGTAGTTCCTCCAGAAAGGGAATAATTTCTAAAGTAAAAAAATCATATGAAAATTAATTGGTCATTTGTGTTCTTGGCTAAAAATAATAATAATAATTATGACTATGTCTTTAGTAGATATATTCTATAGTTAAAAATACATATTTTGATCATACTTAAGTTCTCCCCTCCCTTCCATCTCAATTTAAAATTGTTTACCACCTATGCATATAACAAGCCCACACTTTGATCTCAGCATCAATCTCTGACTAAGGTACCCAAATAGTATTTGGAATGGTGTGGGTGTCAGAATTTTCTAAAGCAGCAATAAAACTTCCTCCAGGTTATAAAATATTTCCAATTCTAATTAATTTCTTGCCTGTTTTCTTAAAAATCTAAGTGAGTTTTCTTGGTCTTGGCTATCTTGTCCTTGAATTACATTATCCTCATTTATTTTTATTTTCTTTGTTTCTCAATATCTCCCTAGTGATGTATCAAAGTGCAAATTTCAAAGTCTCCATAAGCTTTTGTTATTCAGAAGACATACTTCCAATCTCCGAAATCCTTTGGGGAATTAACACCACTTTTATTTTCACATAAGTTTCAGGTCACTTCTCTCTGCCTTCAGGGTATTGCTTTATTCTCTCTGCTTATGTCTTGTCTTTTGTTTTATGCTGTGAGACCTCATCTTTTCTTTTGTTCTCCCTCAAATCAGTTATATATTTTGTAGGTGTTCTTTTGTCTTTCAATAAAAAATCTCTCCTGTTTCCATTTATACAATGTCCACTTTGCCTTTGCAGCATAACCCCTACATCACACTCTCTTCTAATGGCACATTTCCCCCATATATTCTTCCATATATAATTTTCCATTTAAGATTCTTTCAGTGAAGAAATGGTAGAAAACAGGAAAACCATATAAGAGACTGAAGACCCTCTATCATCTTTTTATACACTTCAACAGATCAAATAAGCTTTGTTTTGCTTTTTTTGGTATCATTGATCACAAGATTTCTTTCACTCTTTCTCCTCTGCCAAAAATTGCCATCTTCATCTAATAAAATACTTCGCTGCTTTTAATTTTCCCAGGAACCCTTTTATTCCTAAAATCTTTCAACACCAGGTTATCATCAAAGGATTCTTCTTAAAGGAGAAAAGAATCACCAAAAGGTAACACTAACTGGCAAGTATCCTTTCAATTATAATTTTCCTTTGTTGAACAAACATTTTATTTGAAAAGAAAGCTAATAACCACATACACACAGAGTTCAAAAAATTATGCTGACTTTCCTAGTTAACAATTTTAAATGATCTTCAATAACTGATATGAAGTAAGTATTTGTCTTATGTCACCTTAAGACAGCAGGATATTTTGCAATTCCTTTCAGAGGCTGCTATTCATGTGCATTTTCTACTAACCAAGAATGCTCAAGAAACTTTAGTAATATCTGAAAATACCCTTCCCTCCTTCGAAAAAAAAAATGGCTTGCAAAAAATGGTGCTATAGTTTATTTTGCAAGGAGATTTTTGAGGCTAATATTTTCTCATTTAAAACTATTTGTTGGGATGGCTAGGTTACGCAGTGGATAGAGTACTGGCCCTGGAGTCAGGAGTACCTGAGCTCAAACACGACCTCAGACACTTAATAATTACCTAGTTGTGTGGCCTTGGGCGAGCCACAACCCCGTTTGCCTTACAAAAACCTAAAAAAATATATTTGTTAGCATTTTGCAAAGTATTTTTGGCTGGGAGCAATATAGCCAATGTGGGGGTGAAGTACTTTCAGAAAAGTAAATAGAGAAATGAAAATTAATAACTTCACACAAGTGAAAAATAATTGTTGCAAGTCTTGTTTTTCTTTTGGAAGTTCCTATTCTGTTATTTGCAAACCAAGTGATAAATTATTTTTCTTTGTGTTCTTCTTAGCAAAAGGTATCATATTGACTTTTAATCAAGTGATGGTATTTATCATTATCCTCATAGCAATCTTAACTAAGAAAAATTTATACTTGACAAAGGATCTAGAAAAATCTGTTCTGGATTTAATTTTATTCATTTGTATTTATTTAATTTTTTATTTATATTTATTCATAAGTATTTATTAAGGATACTAGATTCTAGGGTTTACATAAATTAAAAAAAGTAGAATGAATCCTTTCTCTTATATTCTACTAGTAGAGAGGGAGGAAAAAAAGGATTATTTAATAGGTAACTCAGAAAATTTACTATAAGTCAATTACTTATATGCCAAAGGAGATCTTAAGTTCCATTTCCTAAGAGTTGAGTCAAGTTCTCTAGCATTCAGTGCAAGGGATAACATGTCAATGAGATGTTTGTCATCAGAAATCATTAACATTTGTTTCTTGTTTTATTGAAAATAATTTGAAAACTTATTCAAAATTTAATTTACAGTATAATATGTATAATCTTTATAAATATCAACAATTTAATGTTATTTAAAGCATCATATTAATTAAAAACCCCATAGTCTAACTTTGAGGGATTATAGATTTAGAATTAGAAGAAATCTTAAAGTTACATGGCACACAGTGCCACATTTTTATTTAAATTTAATTGACATGTTCAAGGTCATACAGGGAGTATAGTAGAACTGGAATTTCAAATCTGGGGTTCTTTTAGTTGGAACATATTTTTTAGTACTATTACCTTCCATGAATGTCCATTCCTGGTAAAACATGTCTCATTTTAATGTAAATTAGTGAAATTCAATTTCTTAAAACAACAGACATAAAATGTGTGACTTTTTTCCTTCATGATAGATGGTTTGTAGTGGGGGGGAGGGAAGAATGAAGCTATATAACTGAATAAACATTTGGTTAACTTTAAAACACTTCTGGACCTCCCCTGTGAGTATAAAGTTTTGAAGGGAACTAACTAGAACCTTCTGGAAACTAAAGTACTTTATATCCTCTTGCAAAAAGTGACTTCCTATTTTCCAAAGAAACACTTTAGAAAATCTTACTCACAAGGGCATCTTAGACAGTTGATGAGTTTTCCAGGAAAAAAAAATGTTCATGACTTGAGTGAAATTTAATCAGTACATTCCACTTTTATTTAATTTCTTTTACAATGCACATGGGTTTCAAAATTAAGAAGGAAATATACTTGGCAAGATATCTAATGGAGGTTGTTTCATCTTAGGTATTTGGAAAAATACTTTGGGAAATTTGACAAATGCCTATCATGGATGGATAGATTTCTCATCTCACAGACTAATTTTTAAATGGGATTATTTTAATATGCAATGATGTTGAAGACTAAGTGACTTAACACCAAATAAAGTTTTCACTAAAAGAGTAAAATAAAGCACCCCAAGTTTCTTTCTCAAAAATACTGATTCAGCACAAAAAGAGACCAATATAGCCAGCATCTCCAGTTTCTAAATTTAAAAAGGACATAGTTCAACTAGATGATTTCTAAGGTCACTTAGCGCTCTAACAATATAGGGTTCCATGAAAATTAATCACAGATTTACAGTATATTGGGTTAGCATTTAAACAAAGAGATGTTCTTATTTATCATTAAGAGTAGATTTCACTTGGTTATAATACTATCTTGCTGCTTCAAATCTTATAATTATAAACATGAATTTCATTCATCCATCAACTATCATGTGCCTACAATGTGGAATTAAACCAGTGTGATAGGGTAGGAAGAACAGTGAATTTTTAGTCTAGAAACCTGAGTTCTAGCTTGCTCCCTCTGGCTGGGTGATCTTAAACATATCATTCAACTGATTTCACATCCAGAAGATTGGAATAATATGTTGTCAGCTGAGAAAATGTATTAATCTCTTTTGCTTAGGCATCTCAATAGTGCCATGGATCCTAATCCATGAGTCAGGAAGACATGAGTTTAAATCCAACCTCAGATACTCATTAAGCTATGCCACATTCAATATGTAACCTTTATCTGCTTCAGTTTCTTCAAATATAAAATGAAGATAATAATAGTTCCTATTCCCAAGATTGTTGTAAGATAAAATGAAAGCATATTTGTAAAGAGCTTAGCATAGTGACTGATACATGGTAATAACAATACATTTTTGATCCTTCCCCTCCCTTTCATCCTTGTTAACTGTAAAGTGAGTGATTTAATTGAAAGCAGTATGATGTGATCAAAAGAGCACTAGTTTTGTAGTTAGAAGACCTGGATTCAAATCTCAGCTCTGTCCACTGCTATCTTTGTGACCTTTGGCAAATTACTTAGGTTCCTCATGAGCAGTCTGGACTAGATGGCATCTAAGCTTTCTTTTTTATTCTAATTCTTTGATCCTATTAGATACTGATGTTAACTAAAGAGCACATACTCTGGGACTAGACAAAAATGTCCAAAATGATTTTGGTATGCAAGGCTTATATCATGCAGAATACCTAACCCATTAGTCTACAGATATCATGTAATTGCATATAAGCCAATGTTTAAATTAATTTAATTAATATGTGATTGATACAACAGTAATATAACAATCAAAAGGTTGGAGATATTGTTTCTGGATAATTTAATTACCTTATTTATAAGACCAACAGGTTATTAATAAAAGGATGGTTATTTGACCATCTCTTAGATCAAAGACAACCATGGCAGGACATTTGATCATCTCCTTTGGATTAAAAACAATCATAGCAATGGGGCTCACAGTTTATATACTCTTTTCAATAAGGAGCTGAGGTGACCCACCAACACTTCAGCCCATGGAGAAAATATCGCTATTACAGATAGCCCAGGCTTGGGTTATCTAAACATAAGAAACTGACTCTACCCATACAATAAACTTCCCCACTTTAGATTAAAATTCCTTGTAAGATTGGGTGGGGTTTAACCAAGATCAAGGAAAATTAATTCAATCTCATTAACAATCTTCAAAAGAGAGAACATTTTAAAATGAGGAATTTAGAAGAGAGCTGTGAATTTCCACAAGATATTGGTTATTAATAATATTTTTCTCAGTACCTTACTTGTATATGCAATTATTCATTTTGCAAAGTCCCATAAAGAAGTTTTTATATCTTTTGTTCACTAAGAGAATTTTGTCTTACTGGTCTCTCTGGTATAGGCACATGACTTTAATCTATGGTTCATAACATTTATACATTCACACTGTATGAGATATTTGGATCAATATCACATTGCCCCTGGTTTATGCCAAAAGTGAATAGCATTTTTCATGTATAGTGATTATCCAATCAAATACATTGTCACATTTTCTTAAAATTTTTTAACTATCTCTGTACTGAAAAACTCAGATGAGATTACTTAGTTTTACAATGGATGTGAATAGCTATAAACAGTGGAATTGCCATGCTTTTGTCTGTCTCTTAATAAGATTCAATTCTCTACTTCTTTGCTAGTGTCTCTTTGTCTTAAGCAATTCAATATGCAACTTTGACCAAATCACTTCTGAACAGATCTGAGTTTTCTCCTCTTTAAGGTGAGAGTTGAGCTAGGCGATATTAAGATCATCTCTAACATTTCATGGTTCTTACATGTGACAATTCAATCACCAGTATTTTGGAACAGTTTTGGATAATGACTGCACATTTCCAAAAGTTAAGGAAAACTGCATTAGTTGTATAACTCCTTTTCCTTCTCTCCACTCTTCCTGATAGGTACACAATTATATCAGAAGTCCTTTTAGCCATGAAAATTCCATGTCATCTGCCTTCTCTCATATCTGAGTTAAATAATTCAATTGCTAAAGTAGAAAGCATCAGGTAAGAAAAAGAATTAGCAGAGATATTTTAGCTATTTCTCTTACTTCCTATTATAGATAAAGATGAGAAAGAAAAAAATAAAGGGCTGGGAAAGGAGAGGTGAATTTCAGTAACTAGGAGTTAGATAAGAGTTCTTCAACTGAAGGCACATAAACAAAATAATCAAAAAATAATAAAATGTAAAAGATGTTGGAGATCATATAATCTAGTCTCTTAATTTTACCGCTCAATGAATCGATGAAGAAAATTTGCATCAATGTGTCCAATATTGTGCAGTAGGAATACAAAGGGATACAAAGACAAAAAAGGAATAATTCTTTATGTGATAATGGTATATATCCAAAGATATAGAAAATTGATTTATAAATTTTAAAAATTGACTAAGGAGAGGTCATAGAAGCTATGAAGATCAGGAAATGTCTCATGTAAAAGATAATGATTGAGTTTTGGTGGAAACCAGATTCTATAAACAAGGGAAGCCTGTTTCAGACATGGAAAAATTGGAAAACAATGGATATAGAAGTTGTCATGTCATGTGTGAAAACATCAAGGATACCGATTTGATTGAACCACAGCTTGCCATGATTGGCAAAGGGGAATTTGTATTTAATCGTTGAAGTTATAAGGAGTCATTGATGTTTATTGAATAATAGAGTTGCATGATCCTATCTGGGGAAGCTAGATGGTACAATGGATAGAGTGCCAAGTCTGTATGACCCTCGACAAATCACAGAATTTTTGACAAGAAAGGTCATGTAGAGTTGAACATGACTGAAAACAACATGGTCATATCTATAGTCTAGGAAAATCACTTTGGTAGCTGTGTGAAGGTTGCAACCTTCCCAGTGAACTGGGGCAGAAAGAGCAATTCAGAAATTATTACAATGCTCCAAAAGAGAAAACTGAGTAGCTGAGTTAGAACTCAAGATTTAACTCTTCTTATTCCAAATACACTACTCTTTTCAGTATGTTACCATTTTCTTGTGAGGCAAACATAAACTTTTAAAATTCCTGACAGTATGTGTTCAGTCATGTCTGACATTTGTGACCCCAGGGTCACAAAGTATCTTGGCAAAGATAATGGAGCAGTTTGCCGTTTCCTTCTCCAGTTCATTTTACAAAAGAGGAAACTGAAGCCAGCAAGGTTAAATGACTGAATTCATATTTGAATTTAAGTCTTCCTTTGTCCAGATCCTATGCTCTATCTACTGCTACTTAGGTAAAGCTAATAGAAAGAGATTCACAAGAGAAAATAATAGGAAAACTCATTAAGTCTAGAGACTCATACATGATAAAAAACATAAATAAGGGAGTTGGGTAATGGGAAGTTGGGATGGAAATGTGGAAGAGGCATGATGAGGGCCTGGATTAGATTGACTTTATCTAAATGAACAGGAAAGGATGCAAAGAAAGAGAATGTGAAGCCAAATCAATGTTATCTATTGGAGTTTCCTTATTTCAGATATGTGAATTTAAAATACTTGCCCAGAAGGAATGAATTATAAAAAAAGAGTAAAAAGGATATATATAAAATTAGAGACTATTCAAATTACTTTCTCAATGGATTTTTTAAAAAAGTTTCACTTTTGTTTTGGATAGAATAAGCCTGTCATATTTTGCATTTCACACCATATAGGAAATAGATAGTAGTGCCAAATATTATTATGCTCCTTTTTGTGGAAAGTCAAAATGGAACAATACATCCCCATCTCTGGCATCTCCAGCACAAAGATACCAAGATGTTTGTTCCAGAATTCCAAATCCTGTGGGTATTTAATATAGGTAATGATCTATCAAGTTGTTTCCTGCTCTAGTCAGCTGAAGTAAAAAGCAATAAAGGACCTCTGTCTCTCAAAAACAAAAAATTCAGCAGCAATTATATAATTCTTGCATAATGATTAAAGACATGTTTTCAGACTTTAGTCACTGTTTCTAAACTCAAGAATATCTTAGTTACACCAAATGCTCTTTATCTATCTGCTGATTCATTTATTTTCCCAATAATGAACAATCCTTTTTGCTGTTATTCTAATTCCAAAAGAAAATTTTCCAAAGTGAGTGATTCCTGTTCAGAAATAAGGAGTTAAATTCATAGTTTATAAAGAGCAAAGATTTGTGGATAGAGGATGATTTTTATTACCTAATTTATTATAAAATTATAATTTTTAAAGAGAGATCATAGCTTACATCCAAAAGTCAAAGTACTATATTAGGATACTGGAATGGGAGTTGAGTCCTTTACAGTTGATTTTTTCATTGTAGAGCAGTGCCTCCTGCAGGAGAAGCTAATACTAAGTTTGTGAGCTTATACCAGCTTTGTGGAAGTACTTAATAAGGACCAAACATATCCAATAAGGGATTGTTAGGAAGTCTCTGAAGTACCTTATTTTTCCACCAAGTTATATCTACAATTCTTGCCTAAGATAGACTTAAAGGAATTTAACTTGAACTCAGTTTTTGTAAAGCAAAATGTGAGAGTCCACATTTTGAGGGTAATTGCTAAATTCATAGTAAAAAGGGGAAAACAGCTGCAAAACATAAAGCAAGCAGTGAAATACGTCAACTGAATCATATTGATTAAAATTTGGGGACTAAGAGGATGATAATTCTTCTCTTGGCTTTATACAAAGAGATAAAAAACAAACACTCCAAAAAAACCCCCAAACTATTGTACAACACTTTAAGGTTTGCACAGCTTTTTATGGGAAATGTGTAGAACAAGAATGATAATTCCATTTTATAGATAAAGTGAGGCCCTGAAACAAAAGATCAATTGCTTTTCTTAGGTCATGTAACTTGTAAATCACTGAGGTAAAATCTGAACCCAAATGGTCTAATAAAAAGTTAAATACTCTATATATTATGCAACACTCACTCTCTTGAAAATATTTCCTTTATAAATATTCAACTAAATATTTCATGATTTTCCATATTTTCTACTTAGGACTCATTGTTACTCTGAATCTTAAACACCCATGCCAGTTAGATATTTGTGGATTATCACTAATGTATCCTTCAATTATTTCATCTGCATATGACAAAAGCATAAGACTTGGTGATAGAAGAAACCTTATAAATCCTATAACCCAATGTTCTAATTTTAAAAGTAAGAAAATTTAAAGGCAAATGATTTGTTCAAAAATAGAAGATAAAAGAACCTAGAAATCTATTCCATAAATCTAATGTCATTCAATACTTTAGTTGCTGGCATATCAATAATAGAAAACTTAAAAATCAGTTTAATTTTAACAAATCTCTTCAAATTCATGCAAACTTTACCTAAAAATTTGGAAAGTAAATTTTCAGAGATCCTATTGAAAACCATTTCCCTTCAAAATTATTCAACAAATTAATTCATTCAACAATATCTACTATATACAAAGCAGAAAACTCTCTAAGAACTTGCAAACATGTTATGACAGCTAGATATGTACCTAGGAAAAAATAACTGGATCAAATAACTCAAAATAACACAAAATAGCATTTAATAAGTGAGAGACAATAGGGTAAGGACATAATTTGGATTCTGGAAGACTTGGATTCAAATCCAACCGTTGACACATACTAATTGTGTGACCTTAAACTCTCACTGCTCCACCAAAATTCAAAATTACTGTCAAACTGCCAGTTTAAATTTATTGAAGAGACTCCCATACAGATAACTTCCATACCAATGAAATCGTGCATCTGGACCTATTTATCTATTCAGTGCCAGGTAAATTAGATATGTTAAGTTCTGTAGAAAAACAGAGAAGCAAAATAGCATAGTATGCTTGCAAAAGTAGGATCAAAAGGCAGCCCTGAGCAAATGAGAAGGAATTAAATGTTTGTTCTTCATTCTTGAAAAAGCCCCTGACATCAAGGATGTGATGCCATGCCAAGTACATGAATTGGATTTGAGTGACAAGGTTGTGCAAAGACACCAGTCACTTTCTCCTCAGTCACCTGGGTCCTATGGCCAGAGTGACTTGCCCAAGGTCACACAGCTAGTAAGTGTCTAATGATGTCCAAGGTTGAATTTGAACTCAGGTTCTCCTGACTTCAGGTTCAGAGCTCTATCCACTTTGCCACCTAGCTGTCTCAGGCATTATATAGAAATTAAAGGAAGGGATAAATTCCAGGTGTTCAAGTAGCATTAGCAAAGGTGGTAGGAATATATATCATAGCCCTTTGAGAAATGACCAAATTAGATGAAATAACTAGAAAGAAAAGAGGATAAAATACTAGACATGAAATAAGGAAAACCTGAGTTCAGATGTGTCCTCAGACACCTATTAACTGCATGACCCTAGATGGGTCACTTTTCTGTCTGTTCTCAATTTCCTTAACTGTAAATGGAGATAATAATAGCACCAATCTCCTTGATTTGGCATCAAATGAGATACTATTTGTAAAGGAACTAGTCTTTCATCCAGCATATAGTATAGTGCTATTTGTTAAGTTAATAATAATAATAATAATAATAATAATAAATAATGATTATTATTCATAATAAATGCTTGATTCCTTCTTAGTCTATGTGGGTTAGAGGAATCATGTATGGAAGGACTAGGGTATAAGTTAAAAAATAGATTTATAGTTGGAAGAAATTTTAGAAGTCATTTAGTTCAACTCTTTTATTTTTTAGATAAGGAAACTGAGGAGCAGACATATTAAGTGACCTTACCCAAGATCAGGATTGTAGAAGTGACAGAGCTATATTTTGAAAGTAACTCATTTGACTCCAAAGCCAGTGTGCTTTTTTCCCATTGCATTATATCACATAATGATATGTGATATATCACATAGTCAGTGCCATAGAATCCAAGGTATGTGCTATAAGAAGATATTAAAAAATATTTAAAAAAAGAATGAAGACCATGACAAGGCCATTTTCTATGTTAATTAGGAAGTTCTTGGTGACTTTTAGGAATGCAGTTTTAGTAGATTGGGGGTGAGGTGGGAACTAAATCACTTTGCAAGAGGTAAAGAAATAAGGATAGCCAGTACAGACCATGTCTAAAATTTGGTTATGAAAGAAAAGAAAAAAATACAAAAAAAATTTATTTGTTTGTTTGTTTGGATATCCCAAAGGGAGATCTGTAATAAGTTTGGAGACAAAGAAGAATGAATGGGGTGGGGAACCTTTTCTCTGCCAAGGGTTATTTGAATATTTATAACATCATTCATATAGCATCATATAACATAACAGGCCATACTTAAAAATTAGCTTGCTATATTTGGTCAAACATTTAAATAATTCAACCCTAAAAACGCCCAAATTTAATGAATTGCAAGTTCTGCCTGCAGCTGCAGTGCCAGGTGATAGGGCCCATGGGCAACACATTGCCCACCCTTGCCAAAGAAGCAGAGAACTGAATATTTTGAAGAGAGAGAGGGAGTAATTGAGAAAGAAAAGTACTGAAAGAAGTGAGGTATGATGGAATAGGATGGAACAAGATGAGGAATTAACTTGCAAGTGTGGTAACATTCATTTTCATCTGAGGCTGAAAGAGTGTATGAATTGGATAGAGAAAGATTTTAATGATTTCCTACATTTTTAGAGATGAGAAAAATCTTAGTGAGTAATTTTTGTTTCTCCTACATCTATCATTATAACAAATCAGAATGGAATGAAGTGTGTGGAAATGAATCTATAAAAACAACATATTTATGCCAGTTTTTTCAAATTTCAAGTTTAATTATATTGTCATTGAAAAGATCACAATATTACAGATGCAAAAGTAATTTCCACATTATTATTCATAATTCTAGTGTTTGAGGAATTCATAATGATTTTATAGAGTAATTTTGGGAAACATATAATTTGCTTGATGAGCTAGGAACAGAAGAAAAGGTACAAAAGAAGTGGAATAAATGAGAGAAAAAATATTTATTAAATACTTACTATGTGCCAAACACTAGACAAAGAGATGGGGAAAGGTAAAATCTTTGTGTAGCCTCCATACTATGAACATGTTTTGGTGGGGGGGTGTCTCAGGCTGAGCAATAAAAGAAGTGGCATGAACCACCTATTGGAATGAAGGGTCCCATAATCAAGGTCAGATTATGAAATGCCAGACCTCAAAGGTAGTGATGGGCTCATTTTTGCCAGAATCTACTCATTCTATTCTGTGATAGTCTACTTGCCATCAGAAGAATTGGAGGTACAGTCTAGCTGTAAGACAACCAAGACTAAGAACAGTACAGACCATTATAGTTTTGTTTTGTGTTTTTTTCCCTTCAAGTTCACCTGGATCCTGAGTTCATTCCTCCTATTAAGTCCTGAATCCAAACTTCTCTAGAGGGGGAAGCTGGGTGGCATAGTGGATAGAGCACTATCCCTGGAGTCAGGAGGACCTGAGTTCAAATTTGGTCTCAGACACTTAATAATTACCTAGCTGTGTGACCTTGGGCAAGTCACTTAACCCCATTGCCTTGCTAAAACCAAAAATAAAACAAAACAAAGTTCTCTAGACTTTCTACGTCTGCATCCATTTAAATGTATTGCTAGAGGTGTAAATCAAACATCCTTTGGAAATTTTGTTGATTACATGTAAATCAAACATCCTTTGGAAATTTTGTTGGTTACATTTTTTTTTCTCTGCTCAAGGGAACACTCAAATTCTTTATCTGAAGTCCTAAATTCAAACTCATTTCAATACTGGGGTACCTCTAGGATCCTGGGAAAGTGGGGTTCATACACTCTTAGTAGATTTGGTTTGAGTAAATATGTCATTTGTTATTCTTAGGAACTATTTGTGTATGGGTCAGCGTCTGAGGTCAACATAGATTTACTATCACCCACATCATCATTGCTATATAGGATCAGACAAATGACTCTGAACACCACCTGATGATTAAATTTGGTTAAATATTTGATAGTCTATTTTGCAGTGACACTGTATCCTCAAACAAGTGCCATTTATTAAGAAAAAAGTTATTTTTGTGGTCAGTTATTTACAAGCTACTTTCAAGAGAACCTATGATCTGAAGAGTTATACTCTCTTTTTGACGCTTCTAGGAAGGGTCTAACTTTTTGCTAATGAAGTCAAAGATTATTGATGATGATATGCCTAAAATTGTCCAGACATATTAATAAAAGTAGATCAGAGAGAATGAATTTTTCAGTGAACACTCAACTTATCGATAACTGCCTCATGTATGAAATCAGACATTTTCTACTCCAACCACATAAGCTGACTTAAATTGCTCTTAATGTGAATCACCATTCCCTCTGCAAATCCTGTCTATATGGGAATTTTTTTATAATAGGAAACATATAATAAATTTCCTAGATAAGATTGAAACAGTTTCAGTTTATCTTTGTCTTAACTTTTACTTGTGAATTAATTCACTGCTTTGCTTGGACTTCTAGGATCCTGAATGACATTTTATTTTTTATTACTTTTCTTGCCTTGACCTCCAACACTTTTGGAATTCTCATATCCTGCCTAATACTTAGTCTTCATATTTCTTTGATTTCCACTGAACTAAGGCATTGAGTCTGATTGAGTCCTCTGCTTCTATTCTCTTCCCACCATTTATGATAGCCTCCCGTAATCCCAACATGACATCTGTACTTTTACTGGGGAAAAACAAAACAAACTCATTTCACAGATAATGAATTGGTAATTTGGGGTCTGGATATATACACATATATATGTACATATATACACAAACACATATATCTGTGTATGTGTAAAATGTATATTTGTGTGTATATATATGTGTATATATATATATATATATATATATATATATGACATTAGGAGAGTCATATAACAGAAAAATAGTTTGAAATAGTGACTTTTATAACGCAATGATATACAGTAATTGGCAGAGTTCACTTGGAAAATGAATATTCTCCATGTTCACGCCAACCTGCTGGCACAGGTATCAGGTATTTTCAGACACACAGATGGGTGGAGGAGGAATCCTCCCTTAAGGACAGCCCTTGGGCCAAAAGACCAAGCACATACATTCTGCTTTCCATTTATTCCTAGACTTGCCAGTTGTTTTCTCCATGTGTGACTCATTTACTTGTGTTGCCTGTTATTTTTTTCCCTTCATTTTCCTTAAGAAATCCTGTCTGTACTTATTCCCCTGTCCTGGCCTCCTCTTCAAGATACATTTCTTTAGTATGACTATAATTCCAGTAAGACATCTCCCCAACTTGAACTATTTACATCATCCAAGACTCTCCAAGTCTGGGAAGATATTACAAAATTATAATTCTGTCACCTCTCTCTCTCTCTCTCTCTCTCTCTCTCTCTCTCTCTCTCTCTCTCTCCCCAACTTGCAGTTTGGGGTTTATCTGCACATATGATAAATTTAAGATATATTCTTTCAAAAATTATTCCACAGAACAAGGGCATGAACAAAACTCACTTTTTGAGAGAGAGAGAGAGAGAGAGAGAGAGAGAGAGAGAGAGAGAGAGAGAGAGAGAGAGAGCATGACAGCATGGTATGTGTTTGGGTCACTTTCCACTATGGGTTAGGATGGTAATGAAGATGATGATGATGGTGATGATGATGATCATACTAGTTCTTTGTTCTTGAAGAAGACCACAACATCTGGTAGGTAATGCCATAATAAGCAAATGAACTAGATTTGAATGAGAGGGGTTCTGCTAAGTCACCAGCCTCATTTTCTCCTCCATCACCATCTGGATTAAGTGGTCAGATATGAATCAGAAGACTGGTAACATCCCTGGATGTAAGATAATCAGGATTAAGTGACTTGCCCAGATCATATAGTTAGTATGTGTCTGCAACTGAATTTAAACTCAAGTCCTCCTGACTTCAAGGGCTAGCACTCTACCCACTGCACCATATAGGTAAACATAGGTCAAAATAATGTTTTTTGAAAAGAAACTAAACTATCCTAGATTTTATTAACTGAAGTGGCTGAAAGCTCAAGCTGTGTGTTTCCCTTGAATCATTTTCTTAGTGATTTTGGATCTTGTTAATGGGGTTTACTAAGTATATATTCCCCCTCCCCATCTCTGTCCTGTCCTTGTCCTGTGAAGCTGTGGTTTTCAGGCTTGATGGATGACCCAAGGCCAAAAAAGTTATCACACCCTGCCCTGCTGGCCAAATGTGTTTCCATATGGAGATAAGAAAGAGGAATCCAAGTTAAGTTCCTCAATATCATTGTTGGAAAGCTTTTCTGTGCTATAGCTAAATAAGCATCCTTCTGTTAAATGCTAGATGACCAATAAGTCTCTCTCTCCCTCTCTCTCAGACAAAAACTTCCCTCAAATGCTAATGGTGTATGACCTTGAGAAAATCATTTAACTTTTCTCATATTTAAAATTGTAAAATTTTAATCTATAAAATAATATAATACCTTTAGCATTCATCTTGCAAGAGTTGAGGATCAAATAAGAAAATATGCAAAGGGGCAGTTAGCTGATGCAGTGGATAGAGTACTGGCCCTAGAGTCAGGAGTACCTGAGTTCAAATCAGTCCTCAGACACTTAATAATTGCCTAACTGTATGATGATGCCTAACTTGGGCAAGCACTTAACCCCATTTGTCTTGCAAAAACCTAGAAGAAAAAGCAAAAAAAAAAAAAAGAAAATACACAAAACACTTAACAAATCATAAGACATTATATAAAAGTCAGCTCTTATTGTAAGATTCTTAACCTTCTTTGACTATTAACCTTCTTCCATCATATGCATAGGGTAAAATTTACCACATACCTTCTTTTTTACTGGTATTTTGGGAACATTAGTGAGAGGGCTTAGAATTTTGAGAAGAAAAGTTGTAATTAAACTGTTCATTCTCATTTTACAATCATACTTCTCATTTCATTGGATTGGGCACAGACAGTTACCTAGATGCAGTCGGTACAGGATATATATAATGTTATTGGCTCTTCTATTTATAATGACCTGCACAGCTTTCTGATTTCATGTGTCTATGCACAATAGTGGGAATTCTATGTACTTAATTCACTTAATTTAGACAACACTTTTGAGAATGGTGACTCAATTCCTACAGGATCATGCCCTGAAGTTGTTATCTGAAGAATAAAATATATGTTCCATTTTCAGAAAGAAAAGTGACATATGTTTTACAGAGAAAGGAGAGAATATCTCCAAGTTTCCACATGATCATTATGATGAGCTATATACTGCTGTCATCCATATGTTATCATTGGGAGTTACATGTTAGGGTCAAGGGCAAAAGATAATCCCATCCTGACAATTCTCCAATGAAAATAGAAAATGAAATTTTGAGAGGAGTGAGGGGGGTTGGAAAGGGTTTGGATGGAAGAGAAGTATCCCTTTGCAACAAAGCAAGGCAAGTGAAGACAGATTTAGATGAAAGATTGCTTTAACACTTTATGATTTTCCTCCCTTTTAGTTAAATGACCTGAATCTGATGTAGGGTGTTGGAGAATAAAATTTCTGAGACTCAGTGTTCTCCACAATCAGCTTCACATATTTAATTGCCTCATTTCATCATATTAATCCAAGGTATTAGTCACACCATCAAAATTTCTACCTTGACTCCACTTGAAAGGCTATCAGAAAGTCTTTACATATTAACCTATGTTTTCAGTAGAGTTGTAAATCAATGAGCCAGGTATTGCATTCCCTGAAAAGTTAGAAAAATCCTAGTCATTTCATTTAAGCTAAAACCAGATGGGCCCCATTAGTTTTGTCTCATATTCCTAGAAAAAGCTCAGAAACTTGAAAATATATATATATATATATATATAGGTCACAGTGCTTATGAAACACATTGGAAATGAAATTAAACTATGAATACAATCCAATGTTAGTTGCATCTGACTTAATGGAACTCAAAAATACTCAATAAACACAACCAAAATTCAAACACTGATTTAAAGAATGGCGAAATAGAGATTATCTTCATCAAAACAATCAAGTAAATTCCAAATTTGAGTGGAATAATTGCATTGGTAAGGAATAACAACCAATAATACATGTGTCTCAGTTTTCCCCTAAATAAATTCTTTTAATGATGATTTGTCATGAAGGGAAACAATTCAAATTACAAAGTTAAGGGTTTTTTCCCCTTAAATTGAATTTTCCATTTAAAAATGAATATATTCTTTTCCCCCAAATTAGTAATGTTTAGGCATGAATGCTTATGTGTATTTCCAACTACACAAACAAATTGAAAAATTTCTGGTTTATCTTAATTTAATTTTGCTCAATTACTATAACTGAAAAAAATGATAATGTCTCGTTTGTTTTCATTTCCCAAACTCTACAATTGTTGCACATGCACTCTTTATTTTCCTATTCCCTATAATTTCTCTCTTTAAACATCTAATGGCATGCTGTAATGAAATGAGTACTGAATTTGGAGTCAAAAGACCTTAGTTTGGGTCATAGTTCTGCCACTAATCTTTTGAGAAAATAGGGATAGGCATTGTGATATCATAAGTATGTAAAACTCTCAGGTGAGAATCTAGCAATACAGGTAACAGCCTCTCTTCAATTTATCCGTTGAGAGTTACCTAAAATACTGAGAGATTAAGGGTTTTACCCAAAATCACATATTCAGAATCTGATTTCCTTAAACTCATATCTTTCCTCTCCATAGGACTATATTGTCTCTTCAAATATTTATATGATCTTAGGCAAATTCCTTAAAATCCATGGCTTAAATTTTATCATGGGTAATATTAGGATTAAAATCCCTACTTAACCTATCTGACATTACATTTGTGAAGGGAAAATGAATGCAAACTTCTTTTTAATTCTTAAAATGCTTTGTAAGCTAATTTTGTTGTTGATGATATTGTTATTTTCTTAGTATTTCACCCTTTCCTTACCCTTTTAGTTTGTCATTGACCCAGGCCAAAATCTACCTCATTCTAAGGATAGGGTGGGGATTTGGTTACACTGTGTCAATACAACAGATGGCCAAAATAGTTCTCTTTTATTAAATAGCAATGATAGTTTAAAAAAAGATTACATGATGATTTGATGAATGCAAATCTGAAAGCACTTCAATTCTCCATAAGAACTCACCTAAGTTGGTAAAACAAGCAACCTACATATGAATAAAAATCCAGACTTATGTAAAGTTTGTTACATCACCTAAGAAAAGCCTCAAATAACTTAAGCAATTAGTAAAGTGGGTAGGATTCTATTGCCTAATTTAGAATTTGAACAAACTATGGGTTTCTAAAAACCAAAACCTTACTATATCACTATGACTTGAGGTTATACCTTAAATTTCTCACTGCTCTATTGTAACTTAGTCAATCCTTAGTGAGAATACACGATTCCACTCTCAGTCATATTTATTTAAGATTCACATTTATATACTATGAGAAAATTGGAAAATGTATTTCCTCCACCATAACTCTGAAAGGTAAATAGAACTAGAATCATTTTACACATAACAAAAAAGTAAAAGAGATGAATTGTCTTGGCCATGGTCACATAGATGGCAAAAGGCAGATTCAAAATTTGAATCCTGGTGATTGTAAATTCACAATTATATCTACTTCAGTTCCTTTGGTCTTCTACTTCACCAGCCTCCATTTTATAGGAAAACCAATTATAACCACAAAAATATTCAAAAGTGAATGTTGTAAAATTATAAAAAACCAAAACAACAACAACAACAAGCATGACAAGAAGTGTGAGAAGATACCCTGATCCTCATTCCTTTTCAGGAATGGGAGGTTCACAGATGGGATGCACTGAATAAATTTTTTAGATTTCTAATGTAGTGATAAATTTTCCTAGCATTCCTTTCTTTTTCCTTTAAAAATATTATTTGTACTATGGAATGAGTCTCTGGGAAAAAAGAATAAAGGGATATTGGGAGAAATTTTGGTTACCAAAAAAAAAATCACAAAATATGAAGGAAGAAAAAGCTTATAAGGGAGAAGAATTTAGATAGAAATATAGAACTTACATAAAACTCAGAACATGTCTCCAATCCCAACTTAACACAAAAGGGAATGAAGAATTCCCCTCAATTGAGATCTGTAATTGTCTTGGTTAAACTAAGTTATCTGGCTTGCACAATGAAAGGTCATTCAATCTATCTCACCTGGTATATATTCTCATATGCATCTCATATGCATATTTTCTCTAATTTCAGTTTTGCTATTGACTTGGCTAAATGATGTGCTTTGTTATCTTTTATGTGTGTTTATTATAGAACTGGAATTCAGTGGAAAAGGAGTCAAGCACTGAATATAAATCTTGGATTACCCCCTTTTCCATTTTGGTATAATGATCAGAGTTTAGTTTGATCTTTAAAAAGTGAAAACCCTAGTCCAAAATTCTTTAAGAGAGTAGAAAGATATAATTCAAACCTCGTACCCTTTTTTTCCCTCTCTGAGTATAGCAGAGTGACCAGCCTCTGGAGCCAACCTCCCACTTCCCCTCTTGGCAGGAATCAAAGTCTCCTTGGAGATGGGATGGAAGATGGGATCCTAGAGATGTATATTCTTGCTTCCCTACAAGTCCTTTCTAGACAGAACCATATGGATATACAAAATCTGCATGACCAAAAGCAATAACATCTATCACCCCCTTATTAGAAAAAAAAATTGTTCAATTCTATTCTATATACAGGAGAAATGAAAACAAAGGTATAGATAGATACTCTGAAAAGCAACATAAAGTGGGAGGCACTACTAAATAAAATATGGTGCATATTTAATTTAAGCACCAATGAAAAACATAGACTTTCAGCTTAATTTTCAAAATTTCATAGTAGACATGAGCAGCGATTTTGAATGTAAACTCATAAAATAAAAAATTTAAGACAGGTAAATAAGTTCATATAGTAAGAAAAAGTTAAGCAGTTGAATTATTGTTTAAATATTGTCATGTCAATACAAAGCTACTGCAAGAATAGTATTCTTGGACAAATAGTTGCAAGGGGATCAGTCAAAAAGTAGCTGTCAGAAGAAAAGTTGTGGGGAGATTTAATATTTCTCTTGGGAAAAGGAAGGATTCTTTCACCCTACCACATACTCTCCTTCATGAATTTCTGGCAATTAGATTTTTCACAAAATGATATTTTAAATAAACAAATTAGAAAAAATAATTAAGGGAGATTGGGAAGAATTCAAATCACATTAGGATCTGGGTGTTAGAGAATAAGATAAAGATAACAAAAGTATTTCTATTTGTAGATAGTACTATACTCAAAATCTTGGAGACAGCAAATAATCTAAACCAGATAAATAATAGTTTCAGCAAAGTAGTGGAATACAAATTAAATGCACTAGTGCAGAGCCTGGAGTCAGGAAGATCTGAGTTCAAATTAAGCCTCAGACACTTATTAGTTGTGTGACCCTGGGCCAGTCATTTAACCCTGTTTGCCTCCATTTCCTCATCTATAAAAATATAAAATGAGTCAGAGAATGAAATGGCAAACCACTGCAGTATTTTTGCAAAGAAAACCCCAAAAGAATTGGATACAACTTTACAATAACAAATAAAATTTCCAGTTTTTGCAGTAGTTAGAGCATTGAAACCAAAATTGGGAAGGCCTGGGATCAAATAAAATCTCAGGCACTTATTAGCTGAATGCTTCATTTTTCTCCACGGTAAAATGAGGATAATAAAAGGACCTAACTCACAGGACTATTATGAGGATAAAATTAGATAATATTTGTAAAGCACTTTGGAAACCTTAAAATGCTATATAAATGGTGCAAGCTAGAATGCTAGAAGGAAAAAATTGAAATAGAATGTCCAACGCAAATAACTATAAAATGCATGACATTTCAAGAAGAAAAACCTATCAAGGAATCCACAAAAATAGGCAAGACATTGCCTATATATATGCATATATATATATATGCATATATGAATAGCAGTTACCTACAAAGAACATGAAGAAAGATGCTATCTGTATCTGGAGAAAGAACTGATAAATACAAGTATGTATACAATGAAATTTACACAATATCTTTATTAAACATTTTAAAAGAATAGCAAATAGATTTGCAGTTTCAAGGGCAATCAGTTTTTTAAAAATTTTACTGTGTTATGGAAATGCTTGTTTTATTCCATAAATTAAAAATACAATAAGTAAAAGTTAAAAAAAAGAAAGAATAGCATGGTAACATTGATGCAAAACTAGCTTGAGGCTCACAAATCTAGGAATGTTTTGACACCAAATTAAGTATTAAGGTAATTTATAAAATTACTTTCTAATCAAGATTAGGATTAAAGTGAAAAGTTTAGTAAAATATATTGTCAAAGTGTAATAACAATAATAACAATTTATTTTTACAAATAAAATCTATTTGTAATTACAACTATTATATTTGACCAAAGATTGATTTTCTTAGCTATTTTGAGAAATGGAATGTGTTCCTCCTTTACTTTGAAGGTAGACTTTTTCCTGCCCTCCTTAATCCAGGAAAGAATTGTGTCCTTTACACTCTTAAAAGAGAATTTGCCCTGCCTTCCTGATACATAAATTCATAAAATATGTTACCTCTCCAGGCAAGATAGCATTGTAAAAGGATATTTCTCTCTGATCTCAAGTAACACAATGGTCTCTTGGAAGGTTTAAGGTTTTGTCTATGTTTGTTATGTATATTCTATTTATTCTCTGCCCCTTGCTGCAGTATACGTTTTCTGATCTCCCACAGTTTAGGGTAGTCATTACTAGAATGACTTCAACCTATAGATTATTGGTATAACCCAGAAAATAAAACTTTATATTTAACATATTTTCTATCATTGTTATATATTTATGATTTTGTTTTTAAGGTTAACAAGATCAATTCATTGCAGGCATTTACTTAAACACTTCAGGGATCTTTCAAGCAATTAAATTACTATATTCATTTATTAATATATATTTAGTCAGTCTTTTAATCATGGTATAAAAGGCAATGCTTTAATCCATATTTTTACAAATTACATTGGGTCATAAATTCTAATAGAAGGGCCTTAGAATAGGTCTCAAACTATAATGTAATGTCCACTGTTTAATGGTGTTTTAAATGACTCATAATTATAAAAAGTTAGTCTGGAGTGATGGAAATGGCTTTTATTTTTTTTCTTCTCCCCAGTGGGAAAAAGCCCCAAATTGTGACAATGTTCAGTCTTAAATACAATCGGAAGACTTTCACCTTCCCTCTGAGCCAACCATTGGTCTGAATCTTCAGGGTTACAATCTATTCGCTATGATGAGCCTCAGTCATCACTGGGGGAATGTACAGTAATATGTATGGAATTCATTAAGAAGTGCACTTGCAGAGGTCAGCAACCCTGGGTAACACAGGACTAGTTGGAGCAGTCCTGAGCTTGTCTCAGATCTGATCAGGTTGGGAGACCCCCTTTTGTCTTACTCTCATATAACTGCAAGTAGACACAACAGCCATGGGCAGACCCCAAACTTTATAATGGATATTTTTAACTGTCTCCTCTTACATTCTGTGGAAGCCAAACACCATGCATTCCTCACACTAGTTATGGAGTTTATTTGTATAACCACAAAAATGCTGATACTGTTTTATTCAATTTCCATGACCAAACCAAACATGGTTGGTTTGGTACAGAAAACCACCTTTCCCAATATGTTCTGGAAGCATATTATATAGATATAGATAAAAATAGACAGATGTAGATAACTGGAAGCTGAGATAGAGATAGCGATAAAGATAGAGATAGAGAGAGAGAGAGATAGAGACAGAGACAGTTACAGAGACAGAGACAGAGATAGAGATAGAGATAGAGAGAGATAGAGACAGAGACAGAGACAGAGATAGAGATAGAGACAGAGACAGAGACAGAGACAGAGATAGAGATAGAGAGAGATAGAGACAGAGACAGAGACACAGATAGAGATAGAGACAGAGACAGAGACAGAGATAGAGATAGAAATAGAGATAGAGATAGAGATAGAGATAGAGTTAGAGATAGAGATAGAGATAGAGATAGAGATAGATAGAGATAGAAAGATCTAGAGATAACTTGTACCATTTCCTCTTGCTCAGCCTAAGAAATTTTATGACCACCTAGCCAATGGACATATTCCCTGCTTCACCCAACCCATGACCTTTGACATACTATTTTTAACTTATGCATCATAAAACAACTAATGGGATTCGGAACTTTGTATAGCCTTTTGAGAATGTTTTGATTTTGAGCCTTATAAAAATATGGTGTTGGAAGACTAAGGTATCTCAGGTCAAGAGGAAAGCCTGGGGTCTCAACCTCTGTCTTAGTTTCTTTTAGTCACTTGGTATGATTTTTGTTCCCCACATTTTGGAAACTGGAATAAGACTTTGATATACAGATCAGATATTTCTTTTAATTCTTGCTAGAAAATTATATTTTTTGCTTAATTGGTTTAGATATTCTAATAAAATGTTATAATTTCCAAATAAAAAATCATGTATTTTGTGCATCCAACCAACAGCAGTTAATAATTTACTTCTTAGAAACCAAAGTTGTGTATAGAATACTACTGCTACTTCTCAGAACTTCCTAATTGCTGAAACTGCAAAATACAAGTGATAAAATCATAGGAAATATTATTTTCAATTATTTATGCTAATTTCTGTTCCTTGGTTGAGCCAAAAGAGTTTACATTTTTATTTTAACTTTCTGTCTTGGGACTGGAATTCTGTCACTTGAATTTGCAAAATTCAGCAAAATAAGGCAAACAAGGACAAGAAGACACAGGTCCACTTCAGCTCATTGAACCCATTCCTTAGTTGCAATATTCTGGCAACTGTCACTACTCCAAAGAAGCAAAGGATGTCACCCACCCCCTTCCCCTTCATGAGAAGCCTAATGAAAGACTGATACTTATCACAATTCTCTTCATCTTTCCCCAGCATCAGGACCATTGAAAGAAATTAGTGAATCATAATCTATTTTTCCTTTTTTAGGTGGATACAGTCCTTTCATTCACTACCATTATGCTGCTAGGATAAATAAGGGGATTGTTTCATTATTTCAAAGCATCGGAGCCCTTGGGTGCTGTTAGTGCATTTCAGAAGTTACTGTAATCTTATGGGGGTATAAGAACATTTTGTTAAGTTTCTACTATGATTTCTATCACTCTGACCCCACAGTTTTGAAACATCATTGACTATTCTTTAACTCTCAGTTTACCCATCTAATTATTTATTAAAGCCTATAATTCAATTTCCCAAATATTTTTCACTTCCATCTTCTATAATCAGATTTCCTAATTCAAATCTTCAATATCTCTTGTCAGAATCAATTGATTAATCACCAATTCCTGCTATGTGCCAACCACTAGGTTATGTACTACAGATTCAAAGACAAAAAGTGAAAGAGTTCCTACCACAAGGTATTTACAAACTAAAGAGGGGAGACAAGTGCATTTGTAGATATTTGCAAGATAGATTAAAGATGAGTTAAGACAATTTTGTAGATCAGGGAGTAATAGCTGTGGGGTTATAAAAGATGACAAGATCTGAATCTTGAAAGAAGCCAGGAATTGCAAATAGAGGTGAGGAAGGAGTGCATTCCAGGAATAAAAGACAACCCATGTAAAATAATAGAGATGAGAAATAGAAGATTACATGTGTAGAACAGAAAAAAATAAAAAGTCATTATCTCTGCACCTCAGTATGAGGAGAGGAGTAGTGTGTAAGAAGACTGAAAAAGTAAGAAGGA